>NC_043745.1:3052434-3282434 GCF_902148845.1 Salarias fasciatus
AAACACAGTAATAAACAGACAATGAAAGTCAAATCTGAACCGAAGCGTGTTTCACCTTGTATTGGTGGGAAATCTGTGAATCGGTGAACATTTCATAATTTAGAATCCAACATCCAAGCAAATTGTACAAATTTCAAAGAAAACCTTTTTTTCTTTCAAGAAATTTGATAAGAGACGTGACACTGAGCTGAGCTGAGATGTGAAAATTCCACATTTCATCAAGATTTCATTTAAAGGTAAGTAAAGCATCTCCAGATGAAACTGGAGTGTGCTTTAGATGAGCCTTCGACTGGACCGCCATGTGTCGGCGAGCCTCAGTCTCCTCTGGACCCGTCGACGGTTCCTCACTCCACTTTAGACAGAAATCAACCACTTCAGTCCGACAGCACCACACAAGAGCTGCAGGTCTGACTGGAGGACGCTGTTTGTTTTGTTTTAAATCAGACTGAAGGGAGGTTCCAGACCTGTCCGAGCAATCAGAAGGGAAGCCTCAGTTTTTCCCACACTATATGCACAAACAGTAGCAGGTTGATGGAGCCAATCCAGAGACAGCCTGCAGACTTAGCAAAGGAAAAAAAGAGTATTTATTCCCTCCATGTAAATCCAGTCAGTGAGACAGGAAATGATCCTCCAAGCATTAGTTTTCTAGAAAATGGAGTGATGTGACGTTTCTGAAGACATTTAACAAATACACACACACACACTGGGTTACAAGTGGATCTTTTTTAAAAACGAAGCATCAATCAAACATGGCCTCAGATGTAAAGATGGCCGTTTCACAGCCGCCTGTTCCCACGCAGCGACAGCAGGAAGAGGAGGAGGTGCCGGTTGGGAAGTCGGAATAATCCCGAGTACAAACATTTTAATAATGTGCAGTGCACCTCAGCCACCTCCTGTAACTCATGAAGATAGCCACAGACGATCAGCGGATTCATTCACTGATTCAGTTCTTGGAGTTTTGTTTTGTTTTTGCAGCTTTATTTGTGGGATGAATTTACATGAGTTTTCCTCTGCGCTCGGTTCCACCTGCCATAACAACTGCTTTCTGCAGAGTTTCATCTGCCCACTCCCACAAGTGGGTAAACAGTTGTTTCTGTTGCTATAATACTTAATGAAATCGTATGAAATGTCTGAATACACCATATTAATTCACTTGCACTTGCAATTAGCATTTTGTAATAAGAGAAAATTAATGGAGAAGATAGGGAGACGGCTGAGGAATACAGCGAGCTGATCAGCATATGAAAGTGATACTGCATCCCAGCATCGTTCCTGCAGATTAGGTCACGCACATAAAGAGATAACATTTTATTCAACAAGAAAAATACCTTTCACTAATCAAACCCACACCTCAGTGGTTTCAAGCAACAATACAAAAAAAAAAAAAGCAAAGTGAAATGATCAGGTGGTGTTTTCCTGCTGTGCTGTGACGTCTGTACAGTTACAGCCGTCGTGAGGTGGAGGGAGGAAACGAGGCCAGTCGTCTGCTGCCGGGGGCTCAGAGCGGCGCTGAAGACTCAGACCCATGTCAGTGACTCTCAGGACCTGATTACAGCTAGAAAAAAGTCACATTTCAACGTACCTGGGCCTTCTGTTCGCAGGTAAATGAAACTGCAAGTCACCAAAAACGATTATATCTGGAAATTATTCTGATTTGCTAGCTGGGCTTCGTTCTCCTTGTTACACTGCCCCCTGCAGGTTTGGATGCTCACAGCAGCTCTTTGCCAGCTTTTTATGCAGATTGGTGTACGTTTTGGGGGAAACGATCTGGTGTGAACAATGTTATTTCTGGTGACAAAGATGGAGAAACATCTGGTTTTGTTAACAAGGCTGTGTGTAAACGTGGCCTTGGTCGTCAGTTTGAGCGACATCGGTTCAAACCCCTCTTGTAGCATGAAAGACTGAAATCAGTCAAACTGTTTGGAGGTAAGCTGACTTTCTGAACTATTTTCAACAGCTAGCAGTTATAAGGAGTTCTGACTGAATTTGCTGTAGTTTTCAGAATGCATCAGTGTTTTAGTTGCGAACAAGTTTCGTTACGAAAGGCTGATAAGAAAATCATTACTGTGAGTTTTTTCCCAAGATGAAAACACGTTTCATTTATTTATTTGACCATAAAACAATCAAACCCATCAATATTTATATTAAGACTAGGGCTGAACGATGTATTGTTGTCATATCGATATCGGGATATGAACATTCAGGACATTAGTTTCTCAAAATCAACGATATCAGGATGTCCCCTGCTTGCCCTGCATGTCAGCTCGCCCATGCACAGGTAAGGCCAGCCAATCACAAACCTCGTTTACTGGCTGACAGCTGACGGCAGAGGGCGGCGGCAGAATCTGCACAAACGAGTTTGGTGGTAGTGGCAGTGAGTTCTCATAAATAAAACTGCATTTTTTTTTTTACATCCTTTTGTATTATGATGTTTTTATTTTTCTGAAAAATGCTTAACTTTCACTGAATCCATTGTAGTATATCATATCAATATCGAGATATCCGGCATGGATATCGAGATATGAAATTTTGCCCATATCGTTCAGCCCTAATTTAGACCATCATAATGAATATAAAAGATGCTCTTTGACTGTAGATATTTGGCTTTAAAATCAGGAGGTCGACATCAAAAACAGGCAAACACAGATGAATAAGGACATGATAATACAGATTAAAGCAATTTTCAGCCAAACAGAGATGGAGTGTTCGAGCCGGAGCACTTCACAGCCCAGGATCCAGTTCTGAATGGCAGAGGAGTGAGGAAGGAGGCTCATCACTGCAGTGGGTTTAGAACCTTCCTGAAGGTAAACGGATCCCGATCCGTTCTCCTCAAATCAGTTCAAATCCATTTTATTCACTGAATAGAGCAAAGTCATTTCAAGACACTTTTACAGAGAAAAAAAACAACTCCAAGCAAGTAGAGCAGAAGGAGGAAAAGAAAAACTCCCTTTCTATGGAACCGGACTCAAAGCAGATTTTCTGACACTAGAGGAAACGAACCAGCCTGTAACCGGTTAGTACAGACATGCAGCTCTGAAGGAGTTAACAACCCGCCTGCTGTGAGACGCCAGCAGACCTGTGAGCCACTGATCATTGACACAAAGGATCTGGTTTTTCAGATTAAGCAGGAAGCAGAAATACCCCAGAAAACCCATGCAGGCTGAGAACGACCTCATCCTGGGTTCAGATCCAGAGGCAAACGTCTGCATCGCACCACCAATTGCCGTATTTTGCATTTAGAGAGACTAAAGCTGCAGCTCCAGTATTTCAACATGAACTTCTTCTCTAATGGCTCCACATCTGCATGTGTAAACAGGCGTGGTGAGGGGAAGGCAGTCCGACCCCAGGCTCCAGAAAAACATGTCAGATACACTGAGAGCTGTTCACCTCGCCAGCCGACACCCCCAGGAAACGTTCCATATTTAAATCCTGATTCATTCTCCTCCATAAAAGAGCTATTAGACAGTGAGGCACTAAAAGTTCAAATAACTGTGGGAACAAATGCAATTTTTTTTTTTTTTTTAGCTTCTGAAAATCAGAGTCTATCAGAGTCGTAGCCTTCGGTTGAGCAATAATCTCATGCAATAACAAATTTCATGTCACACAGAGAAAAAAACAAGCCGATCTGACATCTCTGCTTTAATAGCTATTAAATGTGAACCAAGGAATAGAGCGAGAGGGAAAAAAACCCAGAGTTCATCTCCTGCTTTAAAGAACAGAGCGAGCAGACGGATGAATAAGCTGCACAGCCTCAGCAGAGTCTCACGGTTTGGGTTTGTTTGTGCTTTGCAGATAATAGTGTGGTTAAATGGAACAAACAGAAGCGTTGTTGGTGTCTGAGAGGGCTGCTCTCACACGGAGGCAGACTTTTGTTATCATGGGTGTGAACATATCTACTCCAGGAACAACAAATACAGGATGTTCTGCACACAGCACACACTTCTCAGACGCCACTCGAAGAAAACAATTCAAATACAAATCAGAACTCTGAGTCATATTTTGGCCTAAACTGTGGGATTCATACTCTACTCTTTGATCAACCTGGACAATAATCACAGATAAGGTCTGCAGGCCAAAACCGGGCCGCATCAGGCTCTAATCCGGCCCATCAAACCACCAAGCAAATTGTAAACATTTCAAAGAAAATTATGATTTTTTTTAAAATTACATTTACTCATATTACTGGAATTGAGGAGTTTTTAATTAATTTTAGCTTTAAGTAAATGTAAGACCTTAATAACATTTTTTTTCAATGAAATATGCATTTCGTGGGCTAAATGTCAATATTTCCTTGTGCATTTATTGATGTTTTTTTTTTTTAATGTTCTGTTCTATTAGATTGTTTTTGTCTTCTATGCGACTGTAAAGACTAAGTGTGAGTGTGAGTGTAAGGGTTTTCTGGGGTTAGTAAAGTAGGCTGCATGATAAAGTCGTGGTTCGCACTTTCACTAGAGAAGTTCAGGTGTTCACGTCCTGCCTGGGCCTTTCCGTGTTGAGTTTGTGTCTCATGGTCTCCAGTTCCAATACACTTCCAATAAAATACGGCATAAATCCAGCAATATTTTTTCTGTCAAAAAAAATAAGTGTATCCTGGATGGGAATCAAACCTCAGTTTCCCGGCTCAATTGCATTTCTCTAACTGCTCACGTGGGTTACTCACTGGCTTCCAGGCCAGAGAGATCGGCCCTTTAGGACTTGTTTAAAACGTTCTTGGCATTTTGTGTGTCCGTCTGTGCCTTTGGAGAGGCATGAAAACACAAAAACGATGCGTTTTTGAAACGTAAACCAGGCCTCAGAAAGTTTGACATCAAGTATTTTTCTGTGCTTTAATGTTTTCTCTGATAGCTGGAAGAAAATCACGAAAAATTAGAAGAAATGTTCAATGAGGCTCCAAACTAGTAATTATAGAAAGTCAAGCTACATTATTTTTTTAACTGAAAAAGGGAAATAAAGGGACCATAGTCTTTGTTTACTTGCATCTCATCTCGTAATTACATTTTCATTTTGTAAACGTGGGTTAAGATACATCCAACATTTCCTCCCTATCCCGATGTCAAACTGCAACATGGTTACTGTTTCAAAAAACTACACGTTGGCAGTTTGTCATTAAGAGCATTTAGTCTTCTTTTTTTGTTTCTGAGCGCTTTCAGAAACATTGATGAAACCATTCACCAAACGTAAGTTTAATTAGTGTGAAAGCTGATTTTTATAGCAGACACACCACAGTGAGCCTGTTTTAGCGAGCCCTCTTAGAGTCATTTTTCTCTAATATCTACTAGATAGCAGTAGACAGTACCATCTACATTAAACATTTTCATGGTACTTTTGTTTTTACTTCAGTAGAATTTGACCAAGGAGAAAGTGCTTTTACTCAATTACTTAATTTTTGTACTCATTCCATAATAAGTTTGATTAAAAAGAGCCAAAATCTGATCCAAATCTGTGGTTCAGTGGGGAGAACAGTCATCTCTCAATCGGGATGTTGTTAGTTCGATTCCTGTCTCCCCCTGTCTGCATGCCGAAGTGTCCTTGGGCAAGACACTGAACCCTGAATTGCCCCCAGTGGATGGATTGAGTGTCTTGCATGGCAGCCGCCCCCACTGGTGTGTGAATGTGTGTGTGAATGAGTGAATGTGATGATACAGTGTACTTTGGGACCCCTGCAGGGTGAAAAGCGCTATATAAGTGTGTCCATTTACCAAACTGTAGGAAGTCGACATGTATGAAGTGAAGCAGTATTTAACAGCTGTTTGATTCCAGAAATCAGAGCGTCCCACATCACCCTCACTCCGGTCACACAGGAAACTGATCCTGCTGGCATAAGAAACATTTCCTGTTGGTGGTGTCACTCTCAACACACACTGTAGCGTCTTATGCTCAGGAGAAACTCAGTGTGTTCTTGTCTTCCTTTGGTATGCCGTTATAGGATTTCCGTTAATCTGTCAAACCATGTTAAAAGAAAGATTCGCTAAAAACAAAAGAAAAAAAAAGAAAAGAAAGTTTGGAACTGTCCACAATGGAGAAAGAACCAGTCTGAGATCCTATGTTGTTTTGTCTTTCTTCCCCTGACGTGTCCCTTCAGGGCCTCCATAAATTTTAGCAGTTTGTAGCTTTTTTTTTACAGCAATTTAAGCAGATTTAGAAATTTTGACCATTTTAGCCAGGAGAGTATTTTTATTTATTTATTTTCAAATCAGCAAGGTATGCAAATAAAATGAAATTCAATCAAGCTAATGGGGAGAACATTCCTGTTCATGTGATATTCAGAAGGCTTTAGAGCGGCGATGCAGAGGAGCTGAGGAGCCCCTGGTCGGGTCACATCCAGCGCTCAGACCTTCACTGCTACGATCTGATGAAGATCGTAGAACAGAAAAAGATCCTTAAGAAGTCATTTCAAGCAGATGAAGCCGTGTTTGAGCTGGAGAGTGCAGAAACCCTGGAGAAATCCACCTGACAGAGACAGAAGGCTTTCACTCGTACATCTAACAACGCCACTGTGTTCCGGGAGCCGAACGCTTCGCAGCAGACAAACCAGGGCCGGGCCCTTTATCGATTCCAGACGGCAATAAAAAACTTAAACTCTGTTGTAAATTCCAATGCAATACAAACTCAGCAGCCCAAAAAACATGGCTGGCAGTTATTGACTTCCTGGTTTAAGAGCGTTGTTTAATGGTGGAGTCAGGGAAGGACAGAGAGCTTCTCCATGTAAATGGAGTGAATCAAGGTGAAGAGGTCGACAGCTTGGTTTGTTGACGGCTCCTGGTGCGTACACACACTTCTGTCAAAAGTGCCTTTGCAACACACATTTCTCAATTCGTACTTAAGGCATATTGATCAAGGCTTTCACGGCACACACACACAAACATAAACACACCCCGGGAGTTTAAGAAGTGTTGGAGCTGGATTGCATACTTACCCCTGGAATGTGCTGTAATGGTTCTGCAGCCAGGTTCCCGTGGAGCTGGCGTCTATCTGCTCGGCCTGGTCGCGCCACACCAGGCCTCGGGCAGAAAAGCCATCGCTCCTTCTCCTAAAAGCCCATCTTCTGCTCTGCAGGTGTTCCGGCAGAAAGCTCGGCATATTCTCAGGTCAGAATCAGCCAAGAGAAGGGATTTCTTTCCTTTTGTCACACAGACGCTGTGCTAAATGTTCTCTGGCATCCACACTGTTCTTAAGAAAGCCAATAAAACGAAGAGTTCCTTCATGATCACAGATTTAAACGACATAAACCAGAGATGTGGATTGATTCAACAAATCAACCACAAATCAACAAATAGCAGACACTCATCAATACTGAAACAGGAATAAACAGTCATTTTAAATAATATTTATCTTCACTAATCGCTGTGTTAAAATCCCTAAAAAGCCTTTAAAAAAAAAAAAAGAAAGAAAGACTAGCACAGATCCAAGCACCCTCTTCAGGTCCCATTTACACCACAACACTAAACCTTTGTGGCATTTTAGGTGTTCCTTTAAACAACAACGCTGCTCAGAGCCTGAAAATGGAAGGTTTTTTTTTTTTCTAACAGACTGAAGGTTAATTTGACTTTATTGGTACCTGGAGGTAGATTTGCCCACAGTTTACACAGAAAGACAGGACAGTAGAAACAGCACAGACTCTGACAGGATTCAAAACAAATCAATAATAAATGAAGGAAACAAAGAATAATGTAACCCACTTCAAGGTACGTACAGGTCACTGGTTCTTACTGTCCCACGGCCGCCAGTGTGTCTGCTGTCCGCTGAAGGCCAAACATCTCAGCTCAACATTTCAGCCCAAACGTATAGTATGTTAAACTCATCCAACAATAGAAAGCAGCCCAAATCTGCATCTCTGAAGAAAATGCACATTAAAACCGTAAAAAACGTATCTGCATAATAAAAAACACGTCAGAAGCACATAACCATTTCATCAACCCGCCCGACGTGCTCAACAGAACCCTGATTTGGCAGAAACCCGCCCAATCTGGCAACACAGAGCCGCCCTGGGTCTCCAGTGTTTTTTGTGCAATTTTGGTGTCATTTGACTTTCCTAGTATGACGACGAACAAAACCGTTCATTCTTCTAATGCGTATAAAGATTATATCACGTTGCTTGTTATGTATTCTACCAGAAGAATTTTAAAAAAGTGTTAAGGGCAAAAACGCAACAGATTTTATTTTGGAACATGCATCTTCTTTCCATCCGGCACCCGACTTGCTTGTGATTAGTTTGACACGGTCGGGCCACGGCGTCCGGAAGAAGGGGATCCTTGCGGAAAGTTTACGGAGTGCAGTGCCGGAGCCGCACCGCAGCCGGTGTGAGCCGCAGCATTGATTTTAATGACTGCTGATTAGTTGCGGGGTCCGGACCGGAGCTAAACCGTCTGTCACAACCACTGGTCCTCCAACATGTCAATCACGCTGGAGAAATGCTCGCGTAACGCCGTCGAGCGGCTCGTAGGAGCAGCAGAGCAGGTAGGTTGGTCTGGCGCACGCGTGTTTTTCAAAAAGCGAGTAACTGGCGTTTGGCTTCGAATTTTCGAGAAAATCGTCCATTATACCTTTAAGTTTCCATACCTTCTCTTTCCATTTTTTACTCTCACGAGGAAACGTGCATTTGCGAGGTTAAGTTGCTTCACCAGTATAGCCTACTACTTCCGGTTTCACAGAAAATAAAATTCCGGTTGTTGCCTGGTTTGACTACTAAAACAAACCGCAACCAGTGGCTCATCGTCTGATGTGATATGTGTTATCAAACAACAGAAAATCATTCTCAGGTCGTGCTAAAAGTACTTTCCAGTACATAAAATCTCATTTTTTAGACAGGATGAATAATTTGGCGTGTCTTCGAAGTAATATTTTGAATTCTACTCCTTGATTTTTCAGTTCAACTTATTTCATGTTACTCAGGTCTGGTAAAAGGATCTGTGTGGCGGTTCATGCCGTGGACATCCAGACAGCTCGTCACATGAAGGACCTTGGAGTTTCAAATGATGAGTAAAAAATGGCAAGAAGCTTCTGAAGCCTTTACTTTGAAGTGTCTGATTTTGTGGAAATATGGACATTTTAATAATATTTCCACCACCACAATGAGCATCTTTAAAGTTTAAATTTAAAGCTAATCATGGCCCATTTTGCCAGTCTGAGCCACTCATGATGAAACTCGTCCCTCAACATGAACCATTCAAGATGCTCAGTACAACCTTAGCTTTGCGCGTGTGCACAATTAATCGAAGATTATTTCTTTTTCCAATCTAAAGAACTATCCCATCTTCAACGTTAAAACAATGATGTCAGAAATTTCGTGGTTTAAAAAAGTAGCTTGTATTTGTTGCAGGTGGCTGCTTCACTCAGTAAAGTCAAAAGAAACAAAACAAAACAACAATAAGCTGAATTATGAAACAGCTGACAGCAGCAGCCTGGAGTTACTGTGGCTTCTGTCTTCAGTCACCAACTTGTTAAATAAACTGTCTTTTAAGACAAGAATGTGTGTGAAATGTGGAAAGTACATTTTAATAAATAATTATAATCCTGTATTGCCAATAATTTAGAACCATTTCAATGTTGTGAACGATCGATTTTCCTTAGAAACAAACATAGAAGCGCCGACTGTGAGTCTTTACAGATGTTTGATAAGACCTCTGATCTGAAAAGAGCCTGAGGAACCTGAACGCCTCACAGCTGCAGCTTCACTCCTGAGAGCAACACGATGATCCCTGAACAGCAAGACGATGAGAAAACTACAACAGAACAGTAAACAGCCTCGCTAAACCAGAAACTAAACCTACCAGAACAACGTTTCCCTCGTTCTCTCCAAGCCGCTGCTACGCCTCTCAGATGCTTCCTCTCAGAACTGAACTGTCCGTCAGTAACAACTTCTCCTGTTCTATCTGAGACGCTCAGCGTTTAAATCTCCTTTCCACCGTCTCAGAAGTTGAGATGCGTCCCGTCGGCTGATGCTGAAGCACGAAGGAATCGTTCAAATCCAGCTAGTTCGTCGGTGGCTAACAGCTAAGCTAACAGCTGACTGAGACATTTAGCAGCAGGATGCTTTTACAAAGTGTCCCTGAATGCAGCATGGAGCTGCGGCTCAGGTGGTTCACTGAATCAGAGGGTTTCAGGTGTTTCGCAGGTGATGAAGGCGGTTCAGGAGGAGCTGGTCCTGACAGGTTAATGGACGGAGTTACTGCCTCCGTGAAGCAGCTGCCTCACATTCTTAAAATCTTCTTGCGGACCAGACATTATCGTTCGCGGGCCAATGCCAACAGTTGCCGACCGCTGATATAGGCCATGTACATGTGAAAATTGCCATATTATGCAGTTAGAGAGAGGGACGTGGAGGAGAGATGCGACATACTAGAGACAAAGTTATAGTTAAAGCACAACAAAATAAATAAAATAGATCCACCAAAACCAGTCTGTCACTTTAAAAATGACATTATTTATTGCTGTTTCCTGACTGGAGGTTCTATCTCCTGCCTTGCTGAGGTGTAATGATGTGTTGGTGTGCAAATGTTTCCCTTCCAACACATCAAGAACGCCTCTGTTAAAGCTGTCACATCACACACACAGTTCACCGGAGGTTTCACTTTGTTTTCTGCCTCATAAGAAACAACCCAGCACCCTTTAATATCTCACTACATCTAAATAACACATTTCTGCCACATGTACAGTCCATTCCACGAGGAAGTCTTCTATGCTGATTTAAAGCCGGCCTGAGGGAGCGTGAGGAGACCAGGAGAAGGGGGCGCTGCTCGGAGCTCCTGTTCGCGGTCCCATCCTGCAGGAAATCTGGCCGCAGAACTCAAAGAGCCTGATCTGTGCTGTCTGCTCCCATCAGCCTGCGCTGCATCGATTATTTCTTAACTGGTGTTCTCTGTTCTGTTCCCTCGTACCAACAGCAGCCACTCGAGGTAACCGTTCACCAGTCTGCCATGCGCTGAAAGAGGGGCGCGTTTTAATCCACCATACAGAGACAACTTTCCACTTCAGGTATGCATTTACTGAATGTGTTACATGGAGCACATTAGATGGATTTATTTATTTTGTTTGTATGTATTTAAAGAAAAAAACATACACAGATAGATATTACAATAAAAGAAAGTGGGTTGAATTTGTATTTTAATTAATCTTTTAATTGTTTAATTATTCCTTATTAAACGTGTGATGAGAAAACTTGAACAACTCAGGGCTAACCATCCCCGTCATCACTTATCATTTTCAGAATCAATATGTTGATTGTACAAGAAGAAAATATGAGTGTTCTATCGAATCATACGAGTGGAAATGTGCAGTTTGCATGTTCTCTTGGACTCTGTGTGAATGTCCTGCGCAGTGGGAACAGCCTTCAGCCTCCTGTTAGCTTGTTCATGTCTCTTTATGGTGTCTCTAATAAGTATGACAGGATCCACGACCTGACTCAGTCATGACGGAAACTCTGGAATAACAGGATCAGAGGATTCTGCTTCATTCCCTCCAGGTCTGCATTCGTCATTTGAATTTTCAGATTTTCTCAGATTGTTTAATCGTGTGGTTCAAGAGGAAAATCTGAGAATTATTGTCTAGTGATTATTATTTCATAAATGTGGTGAAGATCATCTGACCCTTTGTCCAACCTTGTTGATATGCTCAGACTTAATGTACTTTTTATCAAAGTCTGATCAGCAGTGTGAACTGTCTCATGTTGGCTGAAGCTGGTCTCTCCTTCGGCCGCCTTCAGCATGCATACATTTCCCAACTCAGCCTCAACATGTGGCTCTGATCGTCATTTTATGAGCCAAGAAAGTTGCCTGTTTTAACTTGTTTTGCTTGTTTTCAACTCTGTTTTTTTTTTGTTTTGTTGTTTTTTTATTCGAGTGCTGAGTTAAAAATAGTTGTATAATGTGGAACATCTGTTCATGTCCCTGAAAAATTAGACTTTTCTTTGGAATTTATCATTTGTTCTTTATTCCCCACTGATCGCTGACAGGCTGCTTTCAGCATCAGGGTGTAGATGGAATCCTTGACTTGTCACTGAGAGACTTGAAGCCAGTTTTATCAAGGTACTGAGGGCTTGTTTAAGTGAAGTTTCAAAACCATTGACAGTTTTTAAAAGATGGGCGGAGCTAACGTGGCGTCCCCCATAACGTTCAAGAATCCTGTTTGAAGCTTCCAGCAGGACGTCTCCATACTGAACACTGTGAACTGGATGTAAACGTGATTGGTCCAGCCTGTCACATGACCACATCGCGTGGGCAGAGGAGGCGCCGTCATCGGCTTATTTATGCTAAACTTTAACTCCTAAAATCAAATCCACAGATGATTTATGAGAATGAGAGTCTGGTCAAGACGACACGGTTGATGAAACTAGTGACAGAGACCAGAACATGTTCTGAAACCAGGCTTCAGTATGTTTAATTGACCTCTGAAATTCGGCATTTTTGAATGGGATCCAACGGACTCTTTTTGAAATCAACATCTGCTGGAATTTCCCAGGAATTACAGCTTTTCTACACTCATGTATTGACTTCATTTTTCACCAGCGGAGGTCAGTGCATAGTCAAAACACATTATTTGAACATTTTTGTTTCAGAGAGGCTTTGCATTTGCTCTGCAGCATTTTGAAAACTATCTGCTGAAATGATGAAGAACAATGAAGTTAGCATGCCAGCCCTCTAGTTGGCGCTGTTGAGTGCTTGTGTAATGAAGCCACACACACGATGCAGACAACAATACACTCCAGACATTAACAATGGAACAGCAGAGACATTCATTTGGACAGAACACCAACCTGGATCAACTGGGAAACTACCACGTTTTCTGTTTTCACCCAAAAAAAAACATTGCTGGAGCCTCAGTCATCCAGAGGCCTGATGTTTTGCCCCACATGATAAGACACAGCAGTTAAAGAGAATGAACGGTGGGCTCATCATCCTGGAAGAAGTTTGATCCTTGCTCAGCAGGGGTTCTGAGCTATGTGGGTCAATCAGCTCTTCAAACCCACGACGGCGTCAGGACTGTGTCTCCATCCCATCGCTGCAACAACGATCTGGACTGGAGTGTGTTTTGTTCGTTTTACTGAGCCTTCATCACAATGCACACACACTTCGGTGTGTATTAGTGTCAACTTCCAGCGAGGACGAGTCCACGAGCAGAAACCTTGAACTGGCTGATGCGGTGAGCGGAGACACATGGCGAGCATGCATATGCTGCTGAGCGCGCCGCGGCTTTCCACCTCCACAATGAGAGCATTGTTTCTCCTGCTGTTTTCAGCGAAGCTCACCTTGAGCTGCTCATCTGTTTCTATGGTGATTCTGCTTTTCAGTTTCCTCACTTTATGGCACCGTCGGCTCTGAAACACCCGGGTCAACATTGTGCAGATGTTGGTGTTTTGGATAAGCCTGATGTTATTTTCAGCACATTGAAATGATCCCCTTTTGTAACAAATAACCTGCTGAATCACTTTCGTTTCTCTGAATAACAGGCCGTCCTTTACGAAGCGGTGCTCTCTCTCCATAACGCCGTTACTGTATGGCTGCATTCTGTCTTTAAACCTGCATTTTCAGCTTGTTCCAAACTTTTTCCTTCCATGTGGGCTACATTTATTCAGATTTATCCGCGCCTCGGGCTGCGTACGGGTTGTGTTCCTCAGATAAAGACATGTTAATAAGATGGAAATCGTTCGAACATCCTCTACCAGGAATCCTTCAGCCTTCAGAGCCGTCGTCTCTCCACATGTCATCTCAGGCTTTGCTGGGAGGTCAGTTTAAGTTACGGAGGCAAAAATAATGAATGTGTTCAGCTTACGGCTTGGAGAATAATGGAAGCCGAGACACTTGCAGCGACGATCAGCTCTCATTTAAGGCACTTTAAAGAAATAACAAAAGCATCATGTTCATTACGCCTGAAAATTCGGCAGAGCGTCCTGGAAGTTGTCGTTCACACTGGATTCCATCAGGACTGAATTCCCCTGAGCAGCTCACCAAAACATTATTTACAAACAGTGTTTTTATTTGAATTCTGTTTGTAGTACTTGCAGTGTTTCTCTACTTAAACTGACAAAAAAATGTCCATTTTTACCAGATAATACTTTAAAATATATTCATCTATTACGACTTTCTTTAATATCGATCTCAGTGTAAAATACATATTGCTGCACAGTCAGCTGTTCAAACACGACTTACCCCTGAATGACATGTTTTAGTCTGTGTTTTATTTTGTTCTAGTAACCGAGAGCAAAATAGTGCAAATGGCTTCAGTCGTATGACAGAGAAACAGTCAGGTGGAGACGTGAGGAAAATGGATTTTAAAGAAAGTTCTCTCAGGAGGTCACTGTCTACATCAGTGAAATATAACATTTGTTGTGTTTTAAAAATAGGTGAGTCTGCATTATGTCACAACTAAACAAAGTATTTACACCGGAAGTGTGTTATTTATTAGGGCTGTCAATACTGATGCTTTGACAATGATTAATCTATCATCATGATTAATCTGAATGATTTTTTTAAATCCAATTAAACTATGTGCAACACAGAATGACTCAGAATCCCAGAATTTCTTTGAAAACACATTTCAGGCGATTTGTCCAAGCAGTGCATGAATGAGTGGCTGCTCCGGAGGGGACAGAACCAAACGGCTCGACGTGGACGATGCTGAGCAGCACGTCGTACCAGAGCAGAGTCTGTCTGTCGTCAGTAAGCTGGACTGTCCTCAGACAGCTGCTCGGCCCTTTAAGGAGCTCATGACAGGCTGGCAAATATCTCACCACTGCTGCACCCCTCTTCAGTGTGAGACACGGCTCTCAGTCTCAGGAAACGCTGGAAATAAGAAGCGGTCAGTTCTGATTTCAGATCTCAACAAGGTTTTCTGTCTTCGTAGCTGGCTGAAAAAAAGAGAACTAGGCCACATTAATGTGAATTAAAGGTATAGTGGACGATGTCTTTAGCCAATAAATTGCGTGATGTGAATCTCAACTATTGGTCCCCCAAAATGTCAATCACGCTGGAGAAATGCTTGCAACAATTGATAGGCGTTTCCTCGAGAGGAGCAGTAGAGCTTGACAGGATGGTGCGTTTTTCAAAAAGCGAGTAACAGACGTTTGGCTTCGACTTTTGAGAAAATTGTCCACTATACCTTTAATATGAGGTTTTTTGTTAAGATGAACTGTTACAGGTGTAACACAGACGCTTTAATCTCACAGAAACATTAGCTTGTCTCAGTTCTGATCTCCAGCTGTCACCTTCACTACTGCTTGATACATTTGCTCACTTTACAATTGGAAACTGAAAAGTGACTCTAATTTTCTAATTTGAAGTCACACACAAGACACATTAACAAATGACTATGAGACGAGATGCACTTTGCTCCCTTACATTCCTTATTTGAATGGATTTCTACAGCCAAAAAAGATCTGAAGTGACTGTTTCTATAAAATATAAGACACATTTTACTCCATCTTAGTGGCCCCGTCTGGTTCTTTCTCCATGCTGCCTGTATCCTTGTGTTACACTGTCCCAAGTTTCATTTTAATCTGCCAGCTGCTAAATTGCTGGCATTGAGAATTTGTGGACTCAGGAAGAGGTAGAATAACATGTCAAGTTGAGGTACTTAAAGAAAGTGTGACTGGGGGAAAGTTTGCGCTTGGAGAGGTCCCGTTGTCCTCGGTATCCTCCAAAGTTTATTGCCTCCTTTCTGCCACAACCCAGAGGCCCCTGCTGCTTATGAAAGTCATTCAGAACAATTTAACTGCATCGTCCCTCAGCCCCATTGTTCGCTACCCTATGAATACACTGCCACCCAAGATAATGCTAGCGCAGCAAGCCAATCTCCACAGAGAGACACCTCAAGCGTGAATCAATACCCGTGACTTCCATGAGACAAAAGCTAAGACCTTGCCAAGCCAAGAGTCACTCTGCCAGGGACACACACTCATGACTTTCCCATGTATGGCAGAGGCCCAAAGACACTGGATCAACCGCGGCGTGTCACACTGACGACGCCTGGCTTTGTTTTAAATCCACTTTCATTTCAGCTCATCGGAGGAAGCAAGCACTCAGTAATCCTCAAACGGTGCCAACGCCGTCCCCGCACAAATTGCTCATCATCTGTATTCCAAATATAAGAAGAAAAAAAAAATTGCGATTGAATGTTCCTTTGATTAATGTGTGATGATTCGGTTTGTCACCTCGCTATTTTCTGACTCGGTAACTGGAAGTCAACTGCTGTCTTCTGCGACGCAGGATCCTTCAAAAATACGACATCGCACAAATAAACACCCACACAGGGACAAAGACGGAGGCAGAGAGAGGCACGGAGAAGACAGGAACACTAGGAAACCCTGCGAATGTCTGTTATAAAACACTGAAAGGACTTTTTTATTCTCCTCTGGGAATTCTTGGAGGAAAAACAACAACCAAAAAAACCCCACTGAAATACACAGAAGACATGAGAAAGGGTTGATTTTTATTGAAAAGGAGCTTGTGGTGCAATAGATTATATTTTTCCAGCGCTGTGAAGGCAGCAGATTGTGTTTCTGCTTGTCACGAGTGGAGAAAAAGTGTGCAGGAGGAGGCAGGATTGTGCGGGTGGGTGCGTGGGTCGATGGGGGGAGGACCGGATCCGGGGTGCTCTGATGAGTTTGTTTGGAGCCCAGCTGTGTGTTTGCCTGTGACGCCTAAAATCCATTAGAAATCCGCTGGGGGTCAGGGCTCCACTTCAGCTGCGACGGCTCTGTGCCTTGGAGAGGCTGGAGTGGCCCACCTCAACCTCATTTTCTCCACAGAGCGGGAGCTGCGAGGCAATCAGGCTCCGCAGGACGCTCGCCTGGAGAGCCCCCGAGCTTCACAGCAGCCTGTCCCACCGTCTCTGGAGAGGCCGGCTCCAACAAGATCTTCAGGTGACGGCTGATGATGTGGTGGTGGGCCCGTGCCATGCATCGGCGGCTTTGTGGAACGCCCTGGCTCAGGTTTGTGTGTGTGTGTGTGTGTGTGTGTGTGTGTGTGTGTGTGTGTGTGTGTGCGTTTGGAGGGTTTCCAAGTTAACAGCAGTCCGCTGGCAGGTTGCAGTTTTACTTATTCAAACCTTTCTGGAGGCAGAGCTGCTGGAGCATTTTCAGCCGTCCACTGTTATCTGAGAGGGAAAGGAACTCCACACAAAGCAAACCTTACAAACCAGCAGAGACGACACGCTGCTCTTATAATACCACCAATATTGGTCAGTGCAGTTTCTGCGTGGGACGTTTTCAATATGAATGAAAGGAGACCGGACAAAAAGAGCAACAAGTCGCAATAATAAGCTTTACAACTTAACATGACAAAACGATGCGGGGAACATAAAAGGCGAAGCCGTAATGAATGTTATACATGCATTACCAAAGCAACGTAATGGCCCTTAATTAGCACACATTAACAGAAATCATTTACAGCCTATGGGGCTGATCTGCTAAAGCTTTGCTTGTGTACAAACAGGTGCAAACTTGATGTTCTGTGAAAACGAAGCACTCTCAGGATTTCATCCGACAGACGTGCAAAAAAAAAAAAGAGTCTCTGATTAGCATGTTTGCCTTCATGAATGCTGAGTATCGGTGTGTCTCCCAGATCACTCAGAATACTGAGAGGTGTTCACACTAACAGATGAAGGATGAAGGGATTCATTACATCTCAAAAACATTGGACTGTTTTTATTGTGTGTTTGTTAAAGGAGGTTTAAAGCAACGCTAAGGAACTTTCAGTTTTCGTTGATTTTGGCGGCGCCAGTGGACAAAAGCGGTAGTGTTTTGCCTGAAGGAATACTACAGTTCCCATGAGGCCTAGCGCATGGCGTGGTAAAATGCTGCTCCCGGTGGCGTGCTGTCGGACTGAACTCGCCTACATTTGTTTCCAGCGGCTGTGTGAAGGACGGATAGCGACGAGGTCATGAATCTAATGGTGGCTAAACAATGTTCTATCATGATGTGACGCATGCCGTAAAGCAGTCTCCACATTTGGAGTTTTTTAGTGTGCAGGGTTCCTACCACCCTCCTCACAGCTGCTCAGTCCAAGTGAAAAAAACACTTACGCCCTCAGCCCCTGACAGAGGGTCATTCAACTAGTTGTAAGTCGATGTATCATCACAAAAGATATTAAAATGTTTTATTAAGGCTGAAAAGTTCCTTAGTGTCTCTTTAATATCGACACACAAAACAAAATGAAAGTTCAGTATTTTCACTAGAAAACAATAACCATGTAAATGGAGCCTGAAACCACTCAGCTTTCAGCAGAGATGCTGCTGTTACTGTGGTGAGAGACGTTTCCTCAGCTGGCCCAACACGACTTTTATTTGTGGAAAAAAAGGCCGTATGTACTCACACTCTGATTCTCACTAAATCAGGTCAAATAGACAGATTTAAGAGTTAATCACATGTGAGGGACTACATCTCTGCTTCACAGACCACATTTCCAAATACACTGATGAGTTGTGCCTCATGGTGAAGCAGCTTTAATGGTGTAAAACCCCTGAAGGGGGGATGAGCAGCCCAGGGACGGGGGGGGGGGGGGGTGGACGGGGGGCTTTCACCCACATTCCCCACTGAACCGCCCCGCTCTGCTCTCTGGACATCGCTGTATTGTGTACTGAGTAGAAAGAATAATTCAACACTCGGGCATATTTTGTCCTGAAATATTAATGCTTTTGAAGCATCGCTGGGTCGGATATCATGAATCTGAAACGTCATAAGTGGACTTTTCGCTCATCCTGGTATGTGGTATGTTCTCATGTGTTCATATGTTTTGCAGCGGGCAGGCGGGGTTGTTGTTCAATACCAGATCGTATAATTAACTCCAGTTTAAAACAAATACATGGGACTATACCATGTTTGATTGCATGTCTGATGTTTTAGGAGGTTGAGAGTCTTCATTTCAACACAGCCGCCACACTTCATTGTGTTTTCCCTCTTACAGCTATATTACCTGCATGTGTTCTGTTTTCATGTCTGTCTGTTTTTCTGCAGAAGTTATCAGTCCGGTAGGGAAACTCTTGTCTTGTATTTCTCTTGATCTCACTTTTTTCTAGGCTTTTTATCAATTATTCAGTAACCACTTTGAACTGCATTAACCTGCATGATCGGTGCTGCTGAAATGAAGTTTATCTCACTGAATTCACTTGAATCATTGATTCCACTCAAAACAAATACTTTGAAGCAACAGTACGATCATCAGACTAAACACATTAAATTTTTCAAGACGTTCATTAATTAGTACCAGCACTGTTTTTTTTGTTTGTTTTTGTTTCATTATAATTATTTTGTGTCGTGCTACCGTCTTCTCGCTCTGTTTCAGTGACTACGATACGCTCACTGACGGCAGGATATCAAACCGGGCTGCAGGGCGCTAATGGAGGGCGTCGTCTCGTCCGCTCTCAGAAAGTGAAGCCAGCAGCCAGCGACCCGGCCAGCCGTCAGTTAGGCGCCGTCAGATCACTGACATCCCAGCTGATTGAGAGCAGCTCGTTTCAAACCCTTCTTTATTGGCAGGGTCAGCGGCTGAAGCCGGCTTTCCTTGGGCAGTCCTTGAGCCATCAGCGGACGGCTTGACGAGCTGCGATGGGGGGGTGGGATGGGGGGTGTCAGAGAGGATGTATGTGCAGGAGCCAATCAGTGCCACCTGCTGTGCAGAGGGAGCCGGCTTTATGTTTCTCTGTTTTATTTAGCAGGAGAGGCAGATTTACTGGGAGCCCTCCCGTCTGTGTTGAGAGCTGGTAAAATGACCAGGTCTTGACAAGACTTCAATTCACGGGTCACAAAACATGTCAGAGTAATGGCAGAAAGGTTGAGAAGCACACTTAGCTTGACAGGTTCCTTTTAATGCTAGCTGCCTCCGAGCTGTGATCCACGTGATACGGTGCACATACAGATTAACTTTCAGCGGACTTACTTTGCATGTCAATTTCCTCTCTAATGTCAATCTGGAGCAGTGGAGGGATCAGAGGGGTGTTTTTTTTCCTTCTTCACTCTGGTAACAGTAAGTATCCTGATGCTTTATAAATTGCTTGGATTTGAAAAATGTTTACGGCGGAGCCACCTCGGCCCAACAGGAGGAGATTAAACGCCTTAAAAAATGACTTTTAGATATTAAGGGTCCTCATCGTAGCCTCACTAATCAGTGGTTATCCTGCATGGCTCGATCGCAAATGATTTTTCTCTCATTCGTGGCCTTTCAGAGGTGACTTCATCACTGGTGCCTGAAAGACACGGTGCCCCCCAGTAACAAATGATTACCTCTGAATGAATCCCCCAAGTCTCGCCGCTAATGCAGAACAATAGGTAGTCAGAACAGGGAGGCTGTGCTGTGCTTCAAGATCTATTTTTTATACCCAGCATCATTTTTTGCTTCACTGATCTATCACTAAACAACAGCTGCTGAGCAGAAGCCAGCGAGACGCACTGCGGGGAGGACGGTGGGGGGGGGGCAGCACAATCCAGGAGAGGAGGCGTCTAAAAATGGAGGCAGAGGAGTTTTAAGAGGTGGGGTCACTGCTGATAGCCCCCAGCTCTTAGGCACCAGTGGCCCACTGAGAAGCAGAGTGAGAAGAGGGATCCTGGCAGCTCTGCCTCTCATGACGGATAACAAGTCACCTGAAATGGCTTCCTGGGTGGCAGCCATTAGACAGACAATTTGCAATCATCCCTGGCCCAATTTCTCTCACCTTCTCTCCCTCCCTCTCTCTCACTTTCTCTCATATTACCCAGCTCCTCGCTCCGGTGCCCCATAGACCTTGGCAGCTTGAGTGACAGCGACTTAACTAGTCTAGTCACACAAATGTGAGAGGGGAAATGAGGAAAAGAGAGGGGAGAATTTCATTCATCTCGCAAATACCAAATAACCTCTGCCGCCGGGCTCATTTGCATATTCTCTGCTCAGCCTCGGTGGGCCAGGTGCGCCGTCCTCATGTGGAACCGGCCCGCCGTGCTGCTCAAAGGCCTGCGCTGCGTCCAGATGGAAGGTGGAGGATTGAGACTCACTTCAGGAGGTTCAGAGCGTTTCACACGAAGTGCACGAGACGCCACGGTCATGTGAAAATGCTGGACTGAGGTTTTGACATTAGAGTTCTGCACCTGGGTGTGTTTGGACCCGATTCCACAGCAAGGTTTTCAAATGAAAACATGAAACTTTCGCTGCATTTTGGGGGTCTGTTGACATGATGCTCTGAGGCACTGACATGGCAACTTCTGGAAAATGGCTTCCAAGGTGGAGCTTTTCGAAAATGCTCTCACATCATGGAAATGGGCTAAATCAAAGTTCCAGTCCAGATTCTCCTCGACTTGGTAGTTTTTGGTGTTCTGTTCATCAGATTGTTAATGTTTAGAGTGGATTGTTCTCTGTGTGTGGCTTCATTTCTGAAACAACCAACAGCGCTGACTCATGGCCCAACATGCTAACTGCATCGCTATCAGCATTTCTGCCGCTTTCACGTGTTCATACATTTCCAGCTCTATGATGAACAGTTGGATAAAGTGACCATAAAAGAAAGACAGCTATAACAACAAGTAATTATGTAATAAACCACTCAGTTAAATTCAATTCAATTCTCATTCTCTTTCTTTTTTCTATAGGACCAAATGAAACAGTCATTTCAAAGAATGAGAAGAAACAATTCCACAAAAGCAAAAAGAGGAAAAATTCACTTTTATCAGGAAGGAACCTGCAGAACCAGACTCTGAGGGGAAGACTTTCTGTGGAACGACTCAGAGGAGGAGACTTCTGCCGTTCTGTTTGGTTAGAGCTAATAACTGCTGTTAGAGCTGTACTTCCAGGAAAGAAAACCATTTTATGGAGGTTTTGTGCTCATCAAACATAATTATAGTGATGAATAGTAAAGTTATCATATTCATTGAAGATGAATACTATGCAGCATTCTCTCTAAGTGTGGTGGTAAAAAAGAAAAAACGGTTTCTATGTTATTACTGGCGCTGGCCTCAGCAGTTCTCACCTGTCCTGGTGTACCTCGCCCTTCACCAGTCAGCTGGGATTGTCTCCAGTGACCTGCGACCCTGGACAGGATCAAATATCCAGAAGGATGAATGGATGGATGATAGATGGATGGATGGTGGATGGATGGATGGATGGATGATAGATGGATGGATGGTGGATGGATGGATGGATGATAGATGGATGGATGATAGATGGATGGATTACATTATTGGAAAGCTACGTTATTGGCTTTATTACATTCAGAATGGACAATATTATGTTTTGGGTTGTTGCAAATGTCAGTTCCACACACCGCTGAGTGTGTGTCATGGTTCAAGGCAAAACTTTTTATTACCTGTTACTTATTTGCTTTTCATTCAGCTTTATGCATCTAAAACAGGAACAAAGGATTTTTGGGCTTAGCTCCCTTCTCACATGCTCACAGATGATTAGAGAAACTTTCCCATGACCCCCTGGGCTCTTGTCCAGGACGTGACGGTGACTAAATGACCTGCTTTCCCATCTGAGCCGCAGCCATTCCCGTGTGTGTTGATGGCAGCGGCCTCTCAGTGGTCGTTCCGTCGGTCAATACTCGAAGTCTGCAGTCGATTAAATATGTGAGTCAACAGGTGTGTTTCCAGAGATCTGTGTGTGTGCGATATAAACGTCCATCTGCACCGACACGGGCATCCTGCTGGAGGTCACACAGCAGACTCAAACACACTCCTGACTCCGCAGCCGGGACGGGAAAACACTGCGAGCGATGGACAGGAGGGCTAAAAACCTTCTCAGGAAACAGCTGTGGCATCCATCATCCGTCCCACCGGGACATGTTCAGGTGCATCGCAGCAAATTCCAACATTACCGGAATGGTGATTTGTTTTGTCAGTTAGTTTCTCACTCATTACTTCAAAGTTTCAAGGCATTTTTAGGATAATTTACGAGAACAGATGAAGACATAGGAAGTTAGCACACCGTATATTACAGAAGATATATTCTTACTATTATGATTTACATGAGAAATATTATATTGTTTGTAGTTTCTTTGCAATCAGTGCATTAAAAAAAAAAAACCTTTACAATGAACTGATGCTTATTTTCAGATACACATTCAGTTCTTTTCAATTTCATTTCTATAGTAATAAAAACACAACCCAGTCATTTGAAGACATTTTAACACAGAAAACCCAACAAATTATTGTTGTTGTTGTTGTTGTTGTTGTTGGTGTTGTTGTTGTTGTTGTTGTTGTTGTTGTTGTTGTTGTTGTAAATGTGCGTGTGGATGAGCAGTCCTTTTCGGAGCTGTGCTTGCACAGCAGTATGTTCATTTCCACATGTCAGAGATTCTTTACTTGTGCTGGTCACTGATGTTTTATTACTGTATGCTTCTTTTATTTATTTGTTGTTTTCTCTTAACTTGATTCAGTAGCTTTCTCTGAAAACAGCATCTTCTTTTTGGAAAAAAACTTTAGAAAATGTGTTCATGGGAAAATAAAGTAAACTGAATTTGGATTTGGATCCGAAACAGAAACTGATGTGATGAAATCCAGCAGAGAGGACGAGCCATTCCACTGATTTCATGTGATGTTTTTATTGCTGTAAAGTCTTTGTGTTGAGGGTGAGGGAACTGCAGTTGAATCATGTACTTTGGTGTTACACTCCTTCGCTTCACGCTCCTCCAAGAAGCGTCCTGAAGAGTTTTGTGGTTGTGGAGTAACTGTAAGGACAGGGGACATTTGTCCATCAAGGCTGTCTTTAAGTCAGGCTCTGGTGCCTTTTTACGAGGTTCCTCTCAGGACTGGGAAGAAGCGCAGCGTTCACAGCTAATGTTAAGAAAAATCCCTCATGTGCATGAAATGAATGGTTGGTTTTGGCCTTGTGTTCCACCGGCAGTCTCCTGCTTTCTGCGCCGTGGTGAAGGTGACCTGCAGACGCTGAACGGAGCCTCGCCTCATGAAGCTGCAGCTGGTCGAGAAGGCGCTCAGCGATGTTGAAGGCAGGACTTTGAGGAGGGAAGCTTGGGATTTGCAGGCTGCAGCAGGATTCACCGGCATGTCAACACCAAGTTTCAAAACAATAAATAAATACAAATAAAAGCGTAATGAAAGGGAATTGAAAGACTTGACTTACTTTGAGGTTGGTTAATCAGATAAAGTTGATTTAAGAAAGATAAAGAATAAGAATCTTCTGTTTGATTTCTTGAGTAAAAGATGAGCCTGCTGTGTGAGACTTGGTGCAGCGTTGATAGGAGCCAGCTGAACTCTGTAAGAGGACTTCCACGGTTTAAAGAAGATGGATAGACAGATGGATTTATGAATGGATGAATGAATCGGTTATTTGTCTTATGGCTCAAAATGGTCAACCAGGAAAGTGTGAACTTTCATTTTTTTTAAGTGGTGACTTCAGCATGTCTGTCTGTTGGTACTTTCGAAAGGAGAAAAATACTGAGGAAAACTCAGAAACCTCCAAGGAGATCCAAATCCAGAGGTGAAGACTTTTTGCTTGCACTGGCTTTCACCGCAACCCTGATTGGTCCGGACCAGAGTCCACTTCAGGGACTTTCTGGGAAAACCTGACCTCTGATCTGGATCAAACGGGTGAACTCCCGCCCCTTTGAAAACATGGGTCTTTGTTCACTTGTAAGTGGACTTTGGCGCAGACGAGATTTGAAGCGCAATGAATTTTGGGTAGTAAACATGTAGTGGGGTGAACCAGAACATGCAGATGCACATAGTGATGAGGAAGTGCAGCAGTTGCTTGTGGCTAGCCGCTAGCTGGCTAAAGGATGAAGATTTCCGCCTTCCTCTCTGCTCAGTGTCCGTTTCAGGAGACAGAGTCGATAAAACAGCAGCTGTGGCCGTTGTGTGACGTTGTCCAGGCATTTGGTCTGATCTTTAAAGTGAACCAGACCAAATGAAGGGGTGAAATGGCTTAAGGGGAGCTACTGTAGTTGCTACCAGCTTTTTCTGTTCCAAGAAGAATCATAAATTCTCATCTACATTTTAGAAGAAGCCACTGAGGCATTTATAAAGATTGACTTGGACACACAACACCTTGACAAAGTCAACTAAAAGCTATTAAACTGAGTCAGACATGAAGTATTTGATTTTATGGTCTTAACAAAGTGTCTCTAAACAGCAAAAACCACAGAAATAAAGAAACATCGCCAGCTCTGAGAAGAATAAAAGGAGTCCAACCAATCAAAGTGCATTAAACATAATTGAGCATGTATTTTTACACTGTCCTAGATATCGACAAGAGAGAAAGACACTTCAAATGATACTCCAAAGGATTCACACGACATCTGGCATTAGAGAGACGCTGTAAAGGGGCTCAGGCTATTTTCAGATTTTTATAAAACACAGAAATCAATACGACACTTTCACGAGATGGTAAAGTAACTGTTGTGAGTCACACTGCAGGTCAAGAGGCTGCACCTGAAAGCTGTTTGCCACCTGCCAATAAAGAACAACAACCAAACAAAAAAACAGAGACGAGATGGAATAAAACTCCAAATGAGGCCAGAAGATCTGACTCATTTTCACTGCTTCGCTTTCATTTTAACACAGGCTTCATTTGATCTATATTTGTGATGGTTTCCTATGAAGATAGCAATATTGATAATTATTAAAATAACAAATAGAACAACCTGGAAAAAAAAGGACACTTGAGCTTTGATGCTATTTCACCATGTTGCACTGAGGCAGGAAGCTCGGAGTTCTTACATGCAGAAGATGAAAGAATGAAACTCTCACAGGATGGTTTCATTCTACATAAAACCTTCTCAGAAAAAATATCACAGATGTCCGAACCAGCGCACAGCATAAAAGTATCCCATATCCTCATGAGATTCTTTATCATGCAACATCCGGGCTGGAAGGTCTGGTTATGTAGCTGCATCGTGTGGATCAGGGCTGGAAGACGCATTTCGCTTCAGTCCAATTCCATATTGAGCAGCCTGGAGCGGTAAAATAGTGGCACAATAACTTTTAAATTTAAACTTTTAATTTTCTACTTGTTGTGGAGCAGAGTACATGAGACTGAACTTGTGATATTTCCGCACAACGAAACGAACTTTAAAATGACTAAAATCTCAACATAAAGGCAATTTTCAATGAAAGCTTCTGGAAAGCATTTGCTGCAGAATTAAAAAAATTCTCCACTTGTTGCACTCTGCATGTTTTTTTGTTTTGTTTTGTTTTTTTCAAAACGCCCCCCTGGCTCTGAGGCCTCATATCAGCCTCAGTGGTATCTCAGCTCTGTGTTGTGAGTTGTCGGCCACGCTGAAGAAACGTATTTGAAATAACCTAATATCTTCATTGAAATCTTTTCTTGATGGGCCAGATTGGAGCATCTTATGTCCGGTTTTGGCCCTTGGGACCTCTGTTTGACACCGCTGACACTGCTTCTCAAACTGCGGTGTGTGTAACACCAATGGCTCTTGTCATTGTTTAAAAATGAAATGCATTTAAAAATGTGTGTAATGAAGCTTCTTGCTTTGTACAGGAACAATGATCCATAAAAAATAATCGGCCATGTCTCCTCTGAAGTGTCCTCAGACCATCCGACTGGATGTTCAGTTTGGAGAACCATGACGACATCTTCATGTTCCCTCTGGGTTAAAGACGGTAAAGTCTGCGTCACTGCAGTCTGTTTCTCACAGAATGAGTGTTCATGCACAACCTTCTTACAGCAGCTCTATTCATAAAGATGGCAGCGCTCGTATCCTGAGCATCCGCATCCGTTTGTCCTGCAGGAGGAAGCTCTCTTCACACACGGCTACAGTCAGTCTGGCTGTATCAGCTGTTGCTAAAGACCAACATTTACATGAACATGCTGAAAGTGAGGCGACAAACGTGGCAAAGGGGTTAGCTTGCTTTCAACCGGCTGCCGGCCAGTGGGCTGAAATTTCTGCTTAGAAACTCTAACAGTTAAACTCAACCGCAGATGTCAGTTTTAGTCAGAGAAGCAGGCAAAGTTTTACATTTACATGATGATGTCTCTATTGTCAATGTTTAGAGTGGATTGTTCTGTGCACACATTCATGAGTAATTTTATTAAAAGACATCCAACAGCGCCACCTGGTGGCCTGGCAGACTGAGTTTTCTGAAACAAAAATGCAAATGAACGTACGTATTCTTCTTCGATGTGTGACCAGGTCCTTTGAATTGCCCTCTTCGAGGCTTGTCCTCAGTTTGCTGCGTTCTCTTGGGCACACTGACTCATGTGCAGCCCTCCAACTTAAGTGCCTTTTATTTCCTGGTAAATTTTAGGCCATGTCAACAAGCAGCTCCCGGAAGCAATCAAAAACTTCTGGTTTCACTTTTTTCATAATAAATCTAACAACCTGCAATAGTTGTGCTTAAGCGGTGGGAAACCGGTCCTGAATACAGTGTGTCATCGCACTGAATTCTTTGGCTCATTTCTGTGAAGCTAACGCTGATTTCCAGTCGTCTGCAGCCCGAGCTGTTTGGAGAGAGGTGGAGGTGAAGGGATGAGATCCACTCTTCAGGTTGTTCTCATGAAGGTAAACTCTTCAGGGACCCAAGTTTTCTTTTTGACATTGATCCACACGGCGCCGTGTTAGCAAAAACTGTGCTTCAACGTTGGATGACTCACACATGCAGCTCCACTTCAGTGCATCAAATTACAGTGAGAATTTGAGTTGTGGTTATTTATATTCCATATGACTTAGAGGTAGAACAAGAACAGAACATGTCCATAACATTTTCTGAATTAACATGCTGTGATCAACTGAAATAACCAGGTTTTCTTTTTCTATGGAAATAATCCTGACCATCCTAAGTTCAGTAAGATGCACACTTGTGTTTATAAAGTATGGCTAAGCTGAGTTTAATGCCATTGTTAAATTTTGAAATAGAAATTTTCTCAAACGACACTGGCGATCTGATCGGTCCAGCTCTATCCAGTTAGACACACAAATACTTAAATACGTGGAATATGAAGTGACTTGTCACTGTGAAACCTTTACGTTCTCCATCGATGCAGCAGTAGGTTGTCATTATTTTGGAATTAATGATTACATTTGTTAAAGTAGTTTTTAGCCTGCTGCCTCTCCCTGTCCTGCTCTCTGTGCTGTCTGCTGGCGCTCTTTTTCCAAATGGTTACTATTTCACTAAACTCCTGCTTGGTGGTAAA
Source organism: Salarias fasciatus (assembly GCF_902148845.1). Classification (NCBI taxonomy): domain Eukaryota; kingdom Metazoa; phylum Chordata; class Actinopteri; order Blenniiformes; family Blenniidae; genus Salarias; species Salarias fasciatus. The sequence goes on from NC_043745.1 coordinate 3,080,499, forward strand.
AAGCTTGATTACATGTGAACAAACTCAGTACATCAGTATCAGAGATCATCAGTACATCAGCACTTCTGATCATCAGCTTCCATGCACACAGCTCAAAGAAATAAAGGGAATATTTAAATAACACAATGTAGCTCCAAGTCTCCAAGTCAGCCACCAGTGATGGAGTTTGGAATCATTTCTTCAGAGGTGGCGGTCACACAGGCAGGTGGAGGTCACACACACTGCTGCTTCCAGTGACGTTGAATCAGCCTGTAATGTGATTTCTATGATTCCAAATCTGAACCTCCATGTGATAATAATGTTTGATTGACTTTTATCATTTTTATGTTATTTTATTCTCAACTCATTCAACCACGCAATGAATAAAAATGTTCAACTGGAATTCATTTCATTCATTGAGATCTAGAAGGTGTTCTTTTAGTGCTGTCTTTATTTTTTGAGCAGTGTAGACTGTGGGAGGTATCGAAACAAAAGCTAGAAAATGTGGAAAAGGGCTTTATCCACAAACGTTTCGTTTCGTTTCGTTTCGTTTATTTTGTTCTTATTTTTCATGGTAAGCATTATTAAAAGTAAATACATTTATCTTATACAAATTATGAAACATCGTAACATCCAAATGATAATAGTGAAAAATACTTTTAGACGAATGTACAGAGTTCTTAGTATTAATTAAAATGAACTATGAAGAAAAACAGCCAAAGCAGGTTTGATAGAAAAGGTCATCTTAGCTCTAAAACGCCCCTCATGTGTTTACGTGTGAGAGGTGTGTGTGCTAATGTAAAGAACTGCAAGAATATGCTGAAAAGGACGACACTGTTTCCACAAACATGTGACTGTAACATCCAGTAAAGTTTTACACAAGAGAGAAAGTCTTTTTAGATAAATGAACAAGGTAATTCTATACGGTCAAGGAAAAGTTAGAAAAACAAACCTTGCATACTAATAAATTAACAGGTGAAACTTGTGTCCATATAGTGTAATTGGGTTGTTCAGTATAAAATGTATTACTCTGAGTGTGGGACATGAAGCGGGGGCAGTCTGTGCTCCTGGACATGAGTCAGTCCATGAAGCTCTGGACCTGGAATGTCAGAGTAACAGTCGGACCGACTGAACGTCCACACAGGCTGACCGCCATCATTCTGGCCTCTTCTCATTTCTCTGTTTGCTGTGGAGCAACAGGAGATGAGATGTTTGAGAGCCGCTGGTCGGGGAGAGCGGGAGCGTCACGTTACGCGTCAGCGTCCAGCTGCAGCCAAGGTGATGACACACACTGAAGCCACCTGGCTTCTTGTAGCCCGTCCACTGCTAAACAACAAGTGAGAAATAAAGCGTGCTCCTGACTGCCTCCAGTCAGCAGTTACACTGTCTGTCTGTTAGAAAGTCCACTCCTGCACTGAGTCGACCGGACGCTGAGCCGGGCTCGGGACTGGAAAACCAGTGGAAGAGTTCTCAGCCAGAGACAGAGCGACGCTCTCTTCCCTGCAGAGCTGCACGAGGTGAGAAAAACACCGTCTGACTCGCCTGGTGATCCAGATGTTGTGCACTTCTCCAGGATGCGGCACCGCCGGCGTTCCGTCCTGTCAAGGCGAAGCTGTGAGTGATGTGTTTGTGTTTGTGTTGCAGTGGCTCCACACATTAACAACGGCTGAATTAGCAGTGTGCGCCGCACTGAGAAACCTCACTGTAAAGCCCCGTCTATGCAACGTTTTCACGTTAAAACATTAAACTTTTGTTGTAATTTCAGGGGAAAATGGTGCTTTCTGGAAATGCTCAGGTGGAGGCACTGCTACTGCTCATGCTCAGTAGATGGGCAATACAAACAATGTTCTACTCCAGAGTGTCATGGCTCCCAGTCCAGGTTCTCCTGGGCCTGGTCTCAGTCCATATCCTCCTCGACTTGGTAGTTTTAGATTGATAGTAACAACAATCCAAGCCGGTGGTCTGTCCATATGAACGTCGGCGTTCTCCCACCGCAGGAACGGGCCAGATTTCCGTGGATAATGAAGACAGCCGGAGCTCACTTTCTTCACTCAGAAACAGAAGATCCAGCTGTTCCGGCCCTGTCTCATTTGGACCTGTCAGATCGGGCTGAGATGAGGGTCGGGGGAGGAGCTGCCATCAGGCCTGATGTACTCCGAAGGTTCATCCGCCTGCTGCTGCCTGCTGTTGCCCCCCCCCACCACCACCACACCTACACGTCCCTACACTCCCATCAACACACGCCGTGATCCTGCTGATGCTCACTTCTGGGAACCAGGAAGGCAAAAGTCGGCCTTGAATTAACTCATCGTCGTCCTGAGCAGACCACCCAGGTTTTGCGTGAGGCCCGCGCCTCTTTCCCCCACCATGGTGTTTTCTGACTTTTCAGGAGATCTGCCACTTCTCCTCCTCCTCTTCCTCCTCCTCTTCATCCTCCCCCATGTGGTGTCTGTCAGAGCAGAAGTGCAGCACGCTGCAGACTGAGTCATCCTCATCTTCCACTTTCAAAACAATCCGGAGTGCTTTATAAAGGAGCGCACGGCGCTGTGAGTGTTCATTTCCTTTAATAGCACTCGAGTTGTGCAAAATAGGCAAGTATGAGCACTGTAGGAAAACAACTAATAGAACAAAATGGCAGTTATCAACAGTGTTGACAAAAACACCCGAGAGGTAGAGACAAAGGAAAGGAGAGCAGAGGGAGCGAGAGAAGGAAAAACCAACAGTTTTCCATTAGGAGTAATTTAGCTGCTGTTGTCTGCCTTCTTTTGTGATGATTTAAATGAAATTGAAGTCTATGGCAGGGTTTTTTTTTTTTTAATGGTTTAAACAAGTAGGAAGTATGGATGTATAGGGCAGTGCTCTGTGGTTTAGCAGAAGCAGGGACAGAACATAATACAGAAAGAGGACAAGACATCCTCATAAATGTACTGAATAGGTCAGCCTCCACAACATACATGTACATTATGTACCTCTCACAGAGAAGAACAACTGCTGTTCACACGTGCCATTTCATGGTGGTTTCAACCCTTTTAGCTGGAAACTCGTGTTTCTCCACTCAACTCTTGTTTCCTCCAAAGTGCAGATGAGAGTCTGAGAACAGAGGAGGAACCAGCTGGACTCACTCTCAGGTGTCTGCTGGGATTCTGCTGAGGGTTCACCGGAAATATGTCTTAGTTCCAGAATGTATCCAAGGTTCTAGGATGTGTCGAGTTTCTGGAATGTGTCCCCGGTTCTGGAACTGTCGGAGTTGCAGAATTGGTCCAAGGTTGTAAACTGTGTCAGGGTTCCAGAATGTGTGAGAGTCCAACAGTCTGTTCAATATTCTCGACTGTGTCAGAATTCAAGATCGCTTCAGAGTTCTGAAAGGAGACCGAGTTCCAGAACGTGTCAGTGCGGCACAATGTCTTGAGCTGAACAGACTAATCTCCCAGAATGCTCCAGAAGGAACCATCTGCTGGACTCCACTAGACGTGTGTGTTCCAGGTCAGTCCTTGTGCGCTTTAGCGTTCTGCTCACAGTGTCTTTATTTCTTTGTTGTATTTCTGATGATATTTGTGGTTTTCATGCCTTTTCCATTGAACTCCTCAGTGTGCCTTTGAATCGACCCAATAGGGAATGAACTCAGTATTTTATTTTATAACTGGAAATCTGGAAAAGGAGGCCTCCAACCTTTCTATCTTCTTGAAAGATAAAGGTGAAAGTGACAATGTGCATTATTGTAATATACATCTATTTCCACTTTCACCAACAGAGTACAGTTAATGAATCATTTTGCAATTTGCTTTGGGGGCTTTTTTCAATGGAGTTTGCAAGTTTTCTCCATACATAGGTGGATTTTCTTCAGGTTGTCCATTGTGTGTGTGTGTGTGTGTGTGTGTGTGTGTGTGTGTGTGTGTGTGTGTTCTTGTATTTCTATCCTTGTTGGGGCCAAATGTCCCCACAAGGATAGCAAAACGTGGAGCGACGTGCCTTGTGGGGACCTTTTTCCGGTCCTAAGTAGGAGAAACAGTGTTTTCTTGACCATGTTGTTGTTACTGAAAAAAGTAAAAGTGCAAAAACATTTCTTTAGGGTTAGGCTTTGTTGTGGTGTGGGTTAGGGTTAGGGTAAGGGTCAGGGTTAGGGGCTAGACATGAATGGGAGTCAATGGACGGTCCCCACAAGGATAGAAATACAAGACTCTGTGTGTGTGTGTGTGTGTGTGTGTGTGTGTGTGTGTGTGTGTGTGTGTGTGTGTGTGTGTGTGTGTGTGTGCGCGTGCGTGTGTGTGCACCTCCTGCAGGCATATTACTCTTCTCATCCAACATGCTGCATTAGCTCGGCCTTCCTTCCAATCAATCAAACTTTACTTTATGGCATTTCTCGTGCAGGCTGCTATAATCCAAAGTGCTTCAAAGGAAGATCGATTCAGTGACACCAGGACAAAACCAGGAAGGACAAAGGGACTGGAAATACAGATGAGAATGGAGAAAAATGCTAAACAATAGTTATTATTTAAATTGAGTGAAGAAGAAGTGAATTAAAATACCGTAAAGAAGACAATGAAGTGAGAAGATATATGAAAATGTCACGAAAGGTGAGTCAAGAAACATACAAAACTATATAAAGTGCATAAAATATTAAGATAAAATGAAGGTATGAGGGAAGAAAACTGCAAGTGGCATTAAGACCAACTCAAAGTGAAATTAAGACACAAATTAAAGTTCCTGATCCTGATCCTGATCCCTCTGATTCTGATCATGATAGTCATTTTGGTCCTGGTCCTGGTCCTGGTCAGGATCTTGGTTCTACTCCTGATTCTGGTTCAGATTCGGGCCTTATATCTGAACTCTGAACCATGTATTGTAAGACAGATCTCAAAGGAAATCATCAGAATGGTCCAAATCCATTAAATATAGTCAGCGATTAAAATTTAATTTGTGTCTCATAGAGAGAAATGGACATTTAGTAATATTATTAAAATAAAAATGAGAATTAAAAAAAACAGATTCTGCAGCAGAACTAACTTGAACATTGAAATTAAAAATTTAAACAGAACAAAATGAAAAAGTTATTTATTTGACCGACTTCCCTGAAACAACCTGATCAATACTACATGATGCCATCCATCAGCAACGTCAGCAGTGGGCGAACGAGAGAGGATGAGTGATGTTTGGAGATTCTTTAATATTACTGAGAATGAGAAAGTTAGACTGTGAAGGATGCTCTGATGAAGCAGAGGAAGAGGAAGATCGTTGGTTCAATGGCAGAAACTTAACCAGCAGAGACATTTGGAGCAGCAGAGATAGAAGCATGTAGATCAAAGGTTGGTCAGAGCCGTGCTACATGCTACATGCTACGTGCTACATGCTACGTGCTCAAGAGCTTCAGGCTCACACTCCAGTGATGCTACATGCTAAACATGATTAAAGTCTGACTGATTCACTCATTAGCAGTGAGTCTACAGTACAGATAGACACTATGCGGCTGTGGCTCCGTTGGAATAGTGGTCGTCGCACAATCAGGAAGTTGTTGGTTCGATTCCCATCTCCTCTGTTCACATGTGAAAGTGTCGTTAGGCAAGACACTGAACCTCAACTTGCTCCCAGTGGACTTACATGGTAGACACCTCCACTGGTGTGTGTGAATTTAGTGTGAGTTTAAGATAAATCCTGATTTCCCAACGTTATCCCTGAAGATTCATCTGATGGTGTCCCTTGCAGAACAGAGCTGCTGGAGATGAGCGTGGAGAGATGTGGGCTGAAGGTAGGAAGTGATCAGCAGCTCCAGGAAGTGATCAGCAGCTCCAGGAAGTGATCAGCTGCTCCAGGAAGTGTTGGAGTCTGTCTGCTTTTCTACTCACATGTCACAGTTCAACAGAAGCACTGAGCTGAGCAGTGAAATTCTCTTTCTTCAGACTGCAGCTGCATCTTGAGCTGTTATTTATTGTATTCAGCTTCTGAGCCACTTAATCGACTTCTAACGGAGAAACGTGACTTATTCACTATTAGATTAGAAAGAAGTGCTTTTTCGGTCACAGTTCGAAAGGTTTTAAATGTAGGAGTCCTGAGTTCACTTTAACACAATAATGTGCTTATTATTGACAAGCACAGCTGCTGCCTCTCATTCAGATTTCTTCATTTATCCCAATAAAGCAGATATACATGTTTTTCAAATACCCTCTAATGTAATCTTACTACTTTTACCTTGTATAACAATCTTCGATACAAGTTTGGTTGGATAATAAAACTGCTCTAATGTGAAATGAAAAACAGTCTATTAGGTTTAAAGTAGTGGCAAAGAAACAAACAGAACAATGACGCCTGAGCCGAGTTTCGAGCCCACACCACAATGTTCATCTCAGAACTGAAGAATTAATCACCTTGCCTTTGGCTGTATGTTTTCCTTGAAGCTACCTCAACGCTGCTTCTCCTGCACAGATCGACAATTACCTGGTGAGCATAAAGCTGCATTTAGTGGCTAAACATCAGGTCATTTTCTCAAGAGTTTCTGGACAACGAAATAGAGCTCTGAAAGAGTAAATAAAGGAAAGTTAAAGGGGAGAAATACTAATTCAGCTCTGGTGGATGCATGTGCCAGTGCACAGCACATCTACAGCATTTGAGAATGTGACAAGTTAACAATGCTGGTATCAGTAACAAAGCAACGTGTGTTTGATGAGCAGCTGAAAATGAATTGTAATCAGAGTGGAGTCAAAGCAGGTCAAAGCAGGTCATCTCGGGTCATTGCAGTGAGTCTGAGTGACGATGGATCTGGCAGAGGAACGAGATCGGCTGCATAGCGGCCAGAACCAGATGTGCTTGATAAAGGTAATATCAGTGGTGGTACGGAGGATATTACAACAGTGCATCCTTGGATGGAAGTACTGGAAAAAATAGTCTCATAGACATCCTGTTTTTTAAACATCGTCTCACAGCACTGGAGCGTCACGACTCGGCGAAGCGAAAAGCAGACTCACACAGGAACCGAGGCTCAAAGGGTTCATTACAGAGATCACTGAGGGAAAAGTGTCCATGGGACAGTCGGAGCAGCGGGTCAGAGGCAGGGGCAAACTCCAGGAACAGGAAAACAACAGAAACATAAGGAAGGACACGGGAACGCAACGGCACAAGGAACGAAGACCATCTGGCACAGGAGCATGAGGGAAGAGGGGAGAACAACACAATACTGCAGACACAGAGGAGGACAGACAGGAAGGACGAGGGGACCGCTGCAGACATGACGAGCTAAATAAAACTGGTAAGACACGCCAGCTTCACAAAGACACAGAGGAGGACCTGGCAGCGAGCTGGTTCCCGGGGTTTGGTCACAGTCAGGCTCATGGCAACTTTGACGGTGAAAGCAGGAAACCTCTGGACCGTTTGGGGATCTGTCTACACGACAGCGGTGCTGGAGCTTAAAAAATGCCCCCACTCCGTCTTCATGAAAACAAATTCACAGTAGATGGACACTAAGAACATTTTCCTCCAGAGCATCATGACACCCAGTCCAGATTCCCCTGGTCCTGCTTCCATTCCAAATTCACTGGGTCCTGGTCCTGGCCCAGGTTCTCCCGGTCCTGGTCCCGGTCCTGGTCCTGGTCCCGGTCCTGGTCCTGGTCCTGGTCCTGGTGCTAGTCCATATTCTCACAGACTTGGTAGTTTTAGAGTTGACAGTCACCATAATAACAATCCAGCTTGATCAGCTGTCAGTGTTAACAGTGTATTGTTCTCTGCAGGATGTGTGTGTAGTTTCATTACAAAACGAACAACAGCGCCACCTTGTGGTCCGGCATGCTACCTGCGTCATTTTCAAAATGTTGGTATGAATGCAGAACCTTTCTGAAACAAAAGCACAGAAACATCTTTCGACATCGTGTACACAGACTTTTAGCTTAAAGCCGCAGGAAGCAGAATTTCATCTCTGCTAACTCTACTTGGCTGTACTGACTCCGAAGTTTGTATTCAGTCTGGCTTTTTTTTTTTTAATTCCCTACAATTATGACTGTTAGTTTAATTGTCATTTTTCTAACTGAAGACTGAATTGGTTGAAGTCGATTAGCTTGGTAACTTCAGTATCCTCACCTAAAGCACAGCACAGTAAGATTAGAATAGATTTACATCTGTAACAAATGTAGCTGTAAAAACATGACAACAGGAACTGTCAGCTGTGGAGGACTGTGGGGAACAGAATGTGAGCCACACATGGGTTTCTGGCTCTGTACCAAAATGATTAAATACTGGGAAGGTGTGTTGAAAGAGATGAAACTATATTGTATTTTAACTACTACAGTGTGCAAAACAGATGAGTATATACAAAGGCCATCATAAAGCCTGAACATAATTGGACTGACGCTATGTTCGGTGTGCTTAGAGATGTTCGAATGAGAAAACTGTGGAGGCATAAATTAAAAAGAGGAGTAGATTCTTCATTGCTTTTGTATGACAAATTCAATGAAGTTCCATTATTTCGAAGCTCTCGAGTCGTGACAGAATGAAATCATGAATGGTAAATAAAAAGCAAGCAACATAAACAAGAGTTAATTATGAAAGGTACTTACAAAAGTCTGCAAATAAAGAATATGCAACATGTAATATACATGAAAAGACGGTCTGTGTGCAGTGTGGTGAGGCTCCTCATGACCCTGAGCCTGCTGGAGCCGACGGTGGAAAGAGCACAGTGCAGTTCAATCAAACCCTGGCTCAACTACTTCCTGTTTGAACACGCAAATTAAAAAAAAAGTCTGTGGCGATCTCGACCTGCTTTGCCTTTTGGAAACGTAGCTGTTTAGTCTCCGTCTTCCAGCTCTGGCTGTCAGGACGGAGCTCTTGACATGCAGGGCGTCGTCGTGTCGGCCTGGATCCGCTCCACGCTCACAAACCAGCCGCAGCCGAAGGATGACACAGTGCACAGATATTGCACTTGTTTTGGTTCGATTTGCATTCAGTGTCTTATTTGGAGACCACCCGCCGCAGCGCAGGCAGGGGGCCGCTTCCAAGGAATATTTAGTGAGCATCTGGCACTCCCTCATGTCACCGCACTATTTAGCTGTCTTTCAAGGACTTAAACTTGCACCCATAATGCTTTTAATACCACCTTAATTAAAGTCAACAGTGCACTCTGACGCTCCACTACACCGCGCTATCTGTTGTTATTTCCCAGAGGTGATTTACAGTTTGTTTGTGCCGATCCTCTGATACATCCATCCATCTATCTATTTATCTAGCTATCTGTCTTCTTTAGAGTAACAACTCTTTACAGTGAGGGTCATGATGGGAGACTCTTTTAATTTAATACAGTTTACTTATCCTTCACTAAAGCTCAGAGGAGCACTCTCAGTAACGTTAACACAAACCCTGACTGTATAGAAAACCTGCCTCCTCAGACTGTGGAGCTTTGTGTAAAATTTGCTTTGTTCCACTTGAAGGCGTGAAAATATGGAGCTGCTTTTCGGCTGCATTGCATGTTTTACTTCAGTTTTATTCTTTTTAGCGGGATTTTTGACTGTTTGTTCAAACCTCAGTGTGTTTCTCTTCATATATATGCTCTGATGATGAGTCCCGGTACAGAGCTCCAGAATCACTGCACCCTACTTTTTCTAACTCAGAGGTGTCAAACATAAGGCCCGTGGACCAAAACTGGCTCAACAGAGGCTCAAATCGGGCCAATCCACTAAGATGATAATAAAAATTTCAAACACTGATTTAAAAACAATCTTGAGAGAAGCAGACACAACACTGAGACCCCAGCTGAGGTGTTTCAGTGATGCTGCCATGAAAGCTAGCTAAGTAGCATTAGCCTCAAAGCTATGCTGTCACCATGAGTTTGAAAAAAGGAACATTCAGAATATGAGAGCCACAGGAGAAGGTTTCATCTTGGGTGTTTTGCACCATAATTTTTCATTAAAATGGCCTTTATGTTGAGATTGTAGTAATTCTCAATAAAAATTGTTTGGTTTTGTCAAAATATACTTTTATTATGTATACTCTGCACCTCAAGAAATAAAAACTTGAACGTTTAAATTTAAAGCTTATTGTGACGGTATTTCACTGACCTGACCCACTCAGGTTATGTTGTGTCTTCCACGTTTAAGAAAGTTGCAGAAAACTATAGTAATATCTTTGTTGCATTCTTGTATTTTTACCTGCTTTTTTTGGAGGGCCAGATTGGAGTCTCTTTTGGGCCGGCTTTGGCCCATGGGCCTTATGTTGAACACCTCTGCTGTAAGGTATCTCCCCTCCCCTAAATCATGCCACTATTTAGTGAATGGAACGGACCATGCATGGACTTCTCCTGATTTCTGAACCCGGCTGGCCCGGTTCTTTAGTTTTGAATGATAAAGACTTTGTGTCCATGTTGCATGATAAGGTGTGTCGAACCGCAGAACCCGACCTGGAGTTTACCACAAGATGAATCTTTGCTCCTTCTCTCATGATGACTGAACTGTTGGGCCTGTTGAGTGAAATCTTCACGTTGAGACCTGGATCAGGGAAAGTTCATCCGCTCGCCGTGCTGCGAGGCGCTCCCATAGACTGTATATAAATGGACAGACCTTACGTGACGTCACCCATAGAGTTCCCAACCGCCGTTCTGAAGACTTTACCGAGTCCAGCAGGACGTCTCCACATTGAATATTTGAAACTGGATGTAAATGTGATTAGTCCCGCCCGTCACGTGACCGCATCACGTGGACAGAGGAGGCGCTGTGATAGGGCGATTTATGCAAAACTTTAACTCGTAATATAAAATCAACAGATGATTTATGTGAAAATCAGAGTCTGGTGAAGCAGCAGGTTATAGAAACTAGTGATAGAGGCCAAAATGCGTCCTGAAACCGGGCGCGTTATATGTTTATTTGCACTCTGAAAATCAGCATTTTTGAATGGGTTCCAATGGGAACTGGGCTCTTTTTGAAACCAGCATCATCGCCCCCTGCTGGAATCTCTCTGGAATTACAGGTTTTTTGCACTTCCGCATTATCTTCATGTTTTATGAGCGGAGGGTGGCGCCTGGGCACTCCGCATGAGCATCCAGCCGTCTGAAACGGCACAGATATAGACGTATGTGGAAATGTGGATCCGTAGTTACCAGGTGAGATGTGCCTATGATGAGCTGTTTGATGGCTGGCGGCTCCTCTCAGCACATTATTAATCATATCTAACGACTTCAGATAGCGCACTAAACATTTTGCCCTGCGGGATTTCCCTACCGCTGCAGCTAGCGCTCAATATGCTGCCCAAGGCATGACTGTGTTACACATGACAGGAAGTGTGTGTGTGTGTGTGTGTGTGTGTGTGTGTGTGTGTGTGTGTGTGTGTGTGTGTGTGTGTGCTTAAATAGAGGAGGAAAAAAGAGAGAAGGGCAGAGAGAAAGAGAGAGGGAGAGCTGCCTGATCTCAAGCGGCAAATTAGGGCCTCTCTAAAATCGATAACAGGAGCCATGCACAGATTTCATTAGTTGGAAAACGTGTGCGGCTAAAGGGATGCAAACGGATATTGATGTTTGAGATTGATTGATCTCTTCTTTTCTCAAAAATGTACACACTGAGTTGCAATGCAGTTTGTTTTGGGTTTGTTTGCTTTCTGAGTGCACATTCAATCTTAAATACCAGTCTGCCCGTGACCTTTTTATCCTCTAAGAGACGAGGGAAAGAACAGAGAAACAAAGCAAACTCACTTCTTATTCAACAGATAGCTGATCTCACACACATCTAAAGTGGACCTGCTGGGTCAGTCCCCCACCCCGCCACAAAGCCACAAAATATTGCTTCTGCAGGATTTAAAAATCAATAAACAAAAGTGACATCCCGGCCTTTTGCATCTTAAGCAAGTCCACCTTGTCACTGAGGTGGCATCACAAAACAAATCCAATTCCAGCGAATGTACCAGATAGGACTGCGTGGCTCAAATTCTATTTGCTATTCCATTTTAGCTTAATGAGGTCCCGGGTGGGTGTGGCCAGAGAGAAGCAGAGAGGGTCCGCTAAGGTTACGCATCCCAGGAGCGTCGGTGTGGGCTAACGTCTCGTGATGGACCGCTTCCTTCATAAGATCTGAACTTCCCAGCTGAATTAGAGTGCTCTGGTGTGGCTGTTAGAGGAGGTTAAAGCAATGCTAACAACGGAGGGCTCACGTGAACGAGTCAACGGCGGGCTGCAGGCGGGCGGATGAGCGATGGCCAGGGCAGTAATCCCATCAAGCAACATGGGTTCATGTGATCCTGAATCGAAGTCCTCTTATCAGTTTTCTCCTCTTAATGCTGACACACGGCGCGGGAAGCACGAGGGCTTCAAGAAAACTTCAGTTTCTCATAAATATTTGCTGTGATTTGAAGAATTTTTCATTTGGTGCGATGGCTCCAAAGGAGAATCGAACCTGCAACGTTTCACTCTACCAGCTGAGTCACAACCGTCTCCTTTCAGTGGGTTTCATCGCATTGCTGTCATCGAGTTTGTATCATTTCAATGATCAAAACTGCTTTATCTTATGTTAATGAGAAAGTCTGAATGAGGCCGTGAAGAACTGAATCTCCAAACTGGTCTAAGCTAGAGGAATACATCAGTTACTTCATGGAGATTAGATATTTAAACCATGTTTACGCAATAAAAAAGCAGAATTTTTCCTTTTTCATTTCAGAAAAGTTTCATGTTTAAAGGGCAACATTTTGAGATTGATATCCATTTCCATGAAAACGGCAGAATCATATTGATCCACTAGTTGGAGCTGTTATTTTTTTTGTGATGAAATCAAACACACACGCTACAGAGAATAATTGTTTTTTTTTTTGTTTTTTTTTGTTTTTTTTATATAATACACTCTAAACATTAACGATGGAGAACACAGACATATGGACAGAACACCAAATTGGATTTTCATTACTGTGACTGTCAACTCTAAAGCTACCAAGTCCAGGAGGATCTGGACTGGGACCAGGACCAGGGGAACCTGGACTGGGATCATGACATTGTTCTTACAGTCCTGCCACTGATGACAACCATTTACCATGGTGTGCATGTGCAGTAGAGGCGTTTCATTAAAGTTGCGTTTTCCATCATTTCCAGATACAGTCACAGCATTTTCAAGAAATTCCAACACAAAACAACAAATATTTTCTGTTTTCACTTGAAAATCTTGTGTAAAGCAGAGTTTAGCACCTAATTTCACTCTGAATGAGAACCAAAACGTTAACTCTCGTGAAATTTCCCCGATGCTTGAACAGTCAGCCTGCGCTGCTGCTGGTGTTGTAGAACTTTAATGGTTTTCTGAGGTGAATCAGTCAGGTGTCTGCATGTGGACTTTGAAGGGCAGCACAGATTTAAAGCACCTGAGCAGGTGCCACAGCGACGTGCCGCACTGCCATCTTAATTTTTCATTACTCTCTTGATTTCCTGCAGCAATCTGATAAACCTGACATTGTGATAGTCTTAAATGATTAATTAGGCTTGAATATGTGCTTTAAATTTCCATTCATTATGGTGCGTCACATTTTATCTACCACACATTTAATCATGCACCGTTTGCATATTAATGACTACAGTGGTACCTGTGTAATGGGAGCAAGTCGCTTGATGTAAGTGTCTGCTTTGGTACAGTCATACTGCCCACAGCACTGTCTGTGTGACACTTATTCCCTGTGTGAGGAATTCACAGCTTGGCTGTATGTCACAGATACATCCAGATGGCTCACGGCTTTCTCGCATTGTTTTACAAAAACTGTCCTTTTCCTGTTGTAAAATATTATTACTTTATATTGTAGGCAAAAAATACCTTTAGCATAAGTTCTTATCGGTAAAATGATTGTATAATCACGATGGGGCAGCACTGTGGCCTCTAGAGGCCATTAAACACACAGCAACAAAGCAGAAAGTCACTTTTCGATCCACCAAAACAACCAACTCACCAAGCAACCAACTAAAAATCAAACAAAAAGAAATCAGCAAAAAGAAACCAACCAAATGACGGACCAGCTGATCGACACCAACCAACCCACCAAATAAGTCAACCAAATAACAAGCCAAACAAACAATCAATCAACAAAACTAAAGCTGCAATAAGTAACACGACGTCACATGACGTCCCCCTGAAGTCAATCCCAGCTTCATGTGGGCGAGGGCGGGGTCCACCCTGGACAGTTCACCAGTCTGTCGCAGGGCATAATTTAGCCCAAGTGAGTAATTTTCAAATATTTACCACTTATTTTTATTGTAACTCATTCGCCATTAAAGGTAAAAGGTTGACGACCATCCACAGCAGTTAGAGAACGGTGTTTGTTCAAATGAAAACACAGACATTGACTTGAAACATCCTTGATATGCAGATCAGTGCTGCCGTTGACCAGTTCTGAGGAGCAGACACAGACACAGTGTGTATGGGATGGATGTGTGATGGAGCTGTCTCATCAGACTCCGCCTGGCTTTGGGCTTCTGGTGAGCGGCGTGGTGCGCATGGCTTGGTTTCCTCTCATTACTTTCTCCATCCTCTTCTTCTTCATCATCTTTCCTCCTAAGCTTAAGATTATGAGCATAGCACTGAGTCGCTGTCTGTAACGGTTCTGGTGCCACCTGCTCATTTCTGAACAGCCTCTCCTCACTCAATATCCTGCCACAACGCCCCGTTTCAACTGGAAATTATCAGAAGCGTGGCGCCATCCAGAAGCGTCATAAAACCAGGACAATATCTGAAAAAGCTAATGCCTCATAAAGGACGAGGGAAATCTATTTCCTCTTCATAATGGAGCTGCACCGAACCAGATATTCAGGGGAAAGCTACATTTCTTGCTTTACTTTGTAAATGAAAGAGGAGAGGACGATAAGGGGAAGAGGATGTGGTCATGTATTTATGTCCTACCAGGACATAAATCCTCAGCTTTTGCTCCTCTTTATGTCTTATGACTTTGCTAATAACTGCTGGTTTTATAGCAGAGAGTCTCTACTTGTGAGGATATTCTATACTGAAACAAGCAGATTATTGATCTCCAGTTTGAAGATGCAGTTTCTCTTGAAAGCCCTCAACACTTGAAGCTGGCAGTGATCCAGGTCTGTCAGCTTTCTCTTTCACCCCTCAGATAATGCACACATTTGTTCACAGCTGCCAAACTCCACTCAGAAAGTCCAGGTACCGCACGGGGACACCTGGTTCATGTGGACCCTCAAAATGCGTCAAACGGGTTCTGTTTTCCCTCGAAAACGCCGTGGTGTAAACAGGGCCTCCGATGATCGGTGCAGTCCAGAACAACACTCACATGAAGGTCGGGAACCAGAGTTTAAGAGCGAAACCATCTTTCAGTGAGGTGAGAGTGAGAACCACGACACGTGAGTCTTTTCCTCGCGTGCCTGCAGTCCACGAGATGAAGCCTCGTTTGTAATGCAGAAGAACTGAACACAATATATCTGCATTACATTTTCATTATATAATATTCATGATAATTTCATTACAGCATTATCATACTGTAAAGTCTCTAATCACCACATTAAATGCAGCTGCTTTCCAACAATATTCTCACTCTAAGTATTATTTTTCTCGCTGAATTACAACAACACGACTGCTAAAGGCAGAGATGTGGGCGTGCAAGGCTGAAACTCCAAATGCTAGGCTACTTAAACCTTTAATGATGGAGTAATAGACTTCACATTTACCCTGCTGTGTATTTCCAGTAATAACTGCATGTGTACTGCTTCTTTGGTCAGACCGCTCTCCAAACGACACTCCCAAACCTCAGAGTTGAAACTTTCAGGTTGTAATTTGTGCTGAATAACCATGAAATGTTGGGATGAGACTCAGGGCAGAACCACAGGCCCAATCAAAAATAAACAATGCCAATAAGAGGAACAATAAAGAGAGAGGCAGTCTATCTGCTATCCAATAAAGCTTCAAATAATCCTAAAACGGACAGTAACTGGCTGGAAGAATTGAAAAGGCAGTACTCAGATGGGATATTAGGCTTTGTAAGCATGGCGAGCCCTCTGCTTGCACTCTTCAGGAGCTCAGAAAGCAGCTTTCCTCTTCTTATACATGGAGACTCAGATGTCTTCTGCACGTCTGACTGTGCTCAGTCTTTTGCAGCCGAGATTTTTCTTATTTTTCCCAGAGCAGGGAGGAAAGTAATTGATGGTGACATAAAAATGGGGATGTGGGAATAGAGAGCGGTGGGGTCCGTGGGTGGGGTGTGGGCTAGAGGGGATGAATACCTAAGTGTTTAGCTTGAACCGCTGCTGCTGCTGCTGCTGCTGCCACCCTCCCCCAGAAGGAGAAGAAATCTCTCCGTGGGACATCAATCCCATTTCTCTGTGTTTCCCGCTGTGCACAGGTCAATTATATCTTTATTACAGTAAAATGCAGATCATTTTCCCCTGGAATGTAGGCGCAGAAGACTGATGATCAGGGACGGCTGCTGAATCCTCTCATTCCTCCGATGTGGAGGCTACGCAGTGGAGAAGGTACGTGGAAAATGAGGAAGTTCACGGTCACAAACAAAGGCAGGATTTCACTAATCTAATCGTGACCTGGTCTGAAACCCAGCCATAACCTCAAACCACATTAGTGTGGATTCAGCTTGACACTTTGAAGCATCAGCACCTTTTTTTTCCTGGGTGGGGAGGGAAGGTGTTGCTTTTGGCACCCTTCAGACACAGGATTGATGCCAGAGCTGAAAAAGCTAAAGCTTTCTGTGTAGTACTTTCATCATTTTCCATTTCTTTTGCAGAAATATTGAAAGAAAAGCTTAACCATAAGGTCTGCAGGCAAAGGTTGGTGTTAATGAAGAGTCAAGATAAATGATTAGGAGACTTACAGGCCACTCCATGAGTCACAACACATTTCAGGAGAGAAACTACTTGTAAAGTCAAATATAAAACCTGTGTCCCCATCATAGGTCATCCCTCACACTTTGGGCTGGTTTTCAAAAATTCCCTGCACTATCTGCATGCTCTCAAACAGAAGTAACTAGTTTGTCCAGGGGGGATCGTGTTAGTCAGAGTCAGAAACATAACATAACGCTGAGACCCAGACCTGATGAGGACATGAGGTGACCTTCATACATGCCAGAAAACACCCTCACTGGTCGTTCATTAGCGTTAAATACAGACAGTACGGGTTAGAGTTAGGGTCTTAAACCAGAGAAATTCAAAAATTGAAAACCAGGCTGCGAGTAGGTATCAGAAAACCTCAGACACATTATAACTCCATATGAAGCATCACCTTAACCTGCTCCACCCCATGAAGCAACACTGGATATATTGCTGTACCTATCACGCTGCTAGCTGCTAGCTGCTAGCCACACAATACCAGCCACTAGCCGTTAGCCACTAGCAGCTAGAAGCTATCTTGTAGCTGCTATCTGCTAGCTGCTAACTGCTAGCTGCTAACTAGCCATGCACAGGCTGGTTTGGCGTGTTGACGGTCTCTGAAGATAACACTTCACTCATCAAAGCTTCAGGTTTCAGGAAGTTTCTGGAAGATGATGAGTCTGAATACAGGCTGCCGGGACAATAACCTTTAAAGCGATACTTCAACATTTTGGCAAATTGGCCCATTTAGCGCAATTCCTTAGTGATTTGGAACAGCATACTTACTTTTTTTGTGAGGGCGAGCTATTCGGGGGAAGCTAGTCGGGGAAGGTTTTCGGGATGGACACAATGGAGGTGAACGGTATTTTTATTCCCCCTCGTCAAACTCATCAAATACACAATCCAACAACCCCAAAACACTTTGGTGGACACGTTATAATCCACACATTCACTACGCTGTGAAATATTAATGCAAAATTACCAGATTGAGTTGTTTATGCGAAGATTGCTAAGACGGAACTACTTACTAAACATGGCGTCTGGGCGTAGTGATTTCAAAAGAAAAAGTAGTTCCCAGTATTTGCTTCAGTGTCGTAATGCTACAATATTATTTGTTGGTGTTCCACAGCGTAGTGAATGTGCGGATTATAACGTGTCCACCAAAGTGTTTTGGGGTGGTTGGATTGTGTGTTTGATGAGTTTGACGAGGGGGAACAAAAATACCATCCACTTCCATTGTGTCCGTCCCGAAAACCTTCCCCGACTCCCTCTGAATAAACAACAGCTTGCCCTCACAAAAAAAGTAAGTATGCTGTTCGAAATGACTAAGGAATTGCGCTAAATGGGCCAATTTACCAAAATGTTGAAGTATCGCTTTAAAGTACTGCAGGGAGCAAAGAGCGTCCAACTTCTGCTGACTTGAAAATCTGTTCAAGAGTCATTAAAGATTGAGAATGAAGGACGCAAATGGATTTCTTTTCTTTTTTTTATTTTAGTCTTATTGATAAGTATAAATTGATCAGGATTGAGACCGAGAAACTGATCACCTGGAACACTGCAAGTAGTGCTTGTGTGTTTTGTGAAATAATGTGCCTTGACCTCATTAGTATAATTTATTGCTACGGGATTTTCAATTAGCTTTTTTTTCTGAAAAAAATTGTTGGCTTTTAATACTAGATTTTATAAATTGTGCCCTAAATCTAAACATTTTTGGAACCAAGTCACTAAAGAAAGAGTAACTTTATTAATTATGTCGTCTTTCCACTGGTCTGGGCCAAACTGCTGTATGTGCGCCCCTGAAGTGAAATGAGTGCGAAATTTTTGGCTTAGAGGAAAGAATAAACTGGAGGTATGTGGCCTCCTAATTCACCAACTATGTGGAATCCAGCACATTCAGCAGTTTACAATTCAGTTATCTATTTTCCTTTGCCCCGGTGTGTTCTGCCAAGGTCCTGGAAATCCTGGAAATAAAGGGAATTCCACATCCTTATTTTTTTTTTTTTTTTTTAACAGCTGAGAGAAAAATAAGCATGAGAAAGGTCATCAGTATGAGCTTTATTCTCCATCAGTGGAAAGAGTTTAATGTCAAGCTTGTCTGCTGGTAGATATAATTAGTCTTGAAGGAATAAGAAGCTACAAACACAGTTCTACGTATAAAATGAGGCGGCGTTCTGATCAGATGAACCCAGTGAAAACAAATACCGCTGGCTGGAAAATGCTCCACTTGGCAGGTCACAGGACCGTCGTGGTCACTTTGTCTCCAGCTTCTTCCCCACTGATCCTTCAAACCTCTGATCTTTTTCATGTTTCCATCCAGCTCCCCTGGCTGTCCAGTCTGCAGGCCTGAGAGAACAGAGCCTCTCCCAGCATGCACTGTGCACAAAACACACCTCTTCTTCTTCAACAGCACACAGAGAAGCCCCCTGTAGAAACAGTGATGGCCAATATAATAAAACCACACACATACACACACATGCTGCAGAGGTTTTGCATTTAATTTGGCCAAAGACTGAACTTTTAACACTAATGACTCATCAGTAGATGTAATTAATCAGATCACTCATTAGATAACTGGTATTAGTCTGAGTCAGTAAAATATGAGTTTAAGTAGCTTAAAGGCTTCGTCTGCAGCGTGGTGACAGAGCGAGAGACGCTGACAGGTCGAAGGAACATGGGCAGGAATCGATGCGAGACGAACAATCCACGGCTCCATGTGAGGAGAGTTATTCACCAATCTAAAGGATGCTGTGAATACGCCGTCAGTTTGAATGTAACTTCAATTGAATTCAGTTTTATTTAGCTCCAAACACGACACAGTCGTATCAAGACGACTTCACAAAGAAAACTCAACAATTCCACATCAGCAAGTATCAAGGAAAAACTCCTTTTGTGCAGACTTTCACAAGTATTTTTTATTGAAAATGACAAAACCTTCAGAGCACATGTAAGAAAAACACAGGAGATGTTTTATTAAATGTTTTTTTTCACATTTACATGACTGTACTATATATATATTTGTAGGAGTATTGAACAGTTTCTGTAAGGTTCTCTACATCTGTAATAGAGAGGCATGAGAACGATATGCTCTAAACATTAAGATTTCAAGACAATGCTTTCATAATAATCATCATACATATAGGACAAAACGGGCTGAAAACATGACCTTTGATCATCATGTCGGTCCAGTGAGTATCTGGATTTGGTATGGAGTATGGATGGTATGCAGATGATGCTGTCTTAAATGTTTATGTTGTTGAATTTTAAATAGCGACTGGCACAAACACTTTGGAATTTCCCTCAGTATTTTTACGTCGTGCCAGGAACATTTTCAAAAAGTGCTGTTTTCAGAAAGTCACAAGAGTCAAAACTGAGGCTGCAGAATATCCAGTGAACATGTGATCTGTGTGATACTGTGGTGTTGTGACAATGAACTGCTTTGCCATAAACATACATGTAGATGATATAGTCTTCGTTCCTCAAGAAGAGGATCATTTATTGCTTCACCTGCCTCAGTTGAAGTTGTTCATGTCTGTTATTTTTTTGTTATTGCAGGGATGCTGGGATAATAAATTATGTATGAGACTAGTTCAGAGATGCTTGTACTTCACGTGAGCTGGAAAAGAACACAAATACACAGACCCGGAGTTCTGACGGTGCGTCATTAGATGACTTTATGAGTGCTCAGAGATCTCTCCTGTAACCCAGAGTAATGACGACTTGTCATTTCACCTCCCCAATATTTGCTTTTGGAATATTTTGAGAACACTAGCTGAGTTTACAGGATCAGGTTGTTCCATTTACATGAAAAGTGAAGAAATTGATCAGAACGATGCACCAAGGGTATCCTCCCATTCAGTCAGGGGATTAATCCCATCATACCTGATCTTCTGATCCCCTGTTAAAGATGATTTGTTGACCTTTGGAAAGTGAAACACATTGAAACGTTGTCCCGTTCAGAGTGTGATCAGGAGAAGAAAGCAGCGTTCAGTGAAGCGTTACATGGGGATGTTAGATAGCAGTGAGGACAACCTGGATCAACCAGATCAGAGCCAGTGTGGACAGGAGCCGGAGCTCTGGACCCGATCAGATCAGGACAGAGCTGTTTACATCATTTGCATTCATGTAGTATAACCATATTGACATATTTCTGGTTAAGACACTTGAAAGTGGAGGGGACACGCCTCAGACTTGACTGATAGTTCCCGGTGCCAGCTGCACTGAGTGTGTGTTACACACTCCTGTCGGTGCGGAGGAGAAACCCTCACTTCAAGCTACATCTGCATTTTTATTGGCATCTGGTGCAGGATGAGTCACCTGCACCTTTACACTGTTACACTGGAAGAAATATGGAAGAAACCCAACGGCAGAATCATTTTATCGACAGTTTTCCATGGATGTCGTGGAAACGCCAGCAGACACCGTGGAAACTGGGATTTTGTTTTATGGCATCTTTAATGGAAACATATTCAGTTTTTTAATTTGTAGAAAAGTGAACATTTTCACACGCTCACACGTCCTTCAGCTCCTGGTTTGAAGGACTCCCGGGACCTTGTGAACACCAGAGCGCCGAGCCAAATCAAACTGTGAGCTCTGCGTGAGCGGCATTTTTATACCTCCTTAAGTAAAGCCTAATCATTTATTTATAGGTTAATTCTGCAGTGCGATGAGTGGACGGTGAGCCCGGAGTGTCCTGGTGTGACTTTCTGTGGTCAGCGGGGGTCCTGCACCGGCCGGGCGGTCCAACCCTCCCAGAGCACGGACTGTAAATCTCCAGCAGCACTGCAGCCTCATCCACTCCTGACATTTAATAAGCACTTTCTTCTATTGCATTTCTTTGTTATTCCTTTCACATGTTTGCTGTCACAGCTTCTTATGCGATTTGTTGCCTAATACGTTTAAAGCAAAGTTGAAATAAGATGCTTTCATGAATAAAACATTTTCTTCTTGATGCCAGTGTTTTCTGTTCTTGCCGTTGTCATTAGCAGTTAAATGAAATCAGCTATCTAAACGAAATGTGTTTTGTTTGGCAGTCTCTCTCACACCAACATACCCAAGCACAAACATTCACAATCAATTCATTTGTCTTTGAAAATGTGTTTTTATAGATTTCGTTCTGATAATCTCAGGCCAAACGCAGTCCAGCCCCTCTCAGGGATCTGTGGTGCAGATCCCAGCAGCCACTGGAAGTCACTGATCTCAATCTGAATCCAAGTAAAACCACATATGAAAAATCTACTGGTACCTCAGAATCAGAAATCAGAAGATCAAGAGCGGCATTTCTAACCAACTGACCTCAATCATCCAACCAATCCAAAGGTTTTATTGACCCATTTTGTGCCATCAACCTTTTGAAATTACTTCGTAAACTAACAAGATTTTATTTACTTAAAGGTGCAGAGTCCGAAAACTCAGCAAAACCAAATCTGTCCTTTAGGTGCCAGCCGTGAGTCTTATTGTGAAAGTCCCAGGACCTTTTCAGGTGCTTCCTTCTCTCTGGTGATACTGCTGAAGACGTTTAAATGGAGTCACGACACCGTTCTTTGGTTAATAACCACCTGAACAAGCTGAGATTAAATTATCCAGCTAACTGCCCCAAACTGACCGACACCAGCCTGACATTTCATTTAGCCTCAGGTGATTCTTTCATGATGTCTTTTTTTTACAGTTTTTCTCCATTGATTTGGCTCATTTCTTGAAACTGAAATTACATTTTCAAAACTCGAAGATCATTTGGCAAAATGGTCTTACAGTTCAGCTCAACACCATAGTTCACTTGCAAAAACTCATCTCTCTCTCAAAACTGTTCACTCATGTTTCAAAGCTTCATTTCTTTCCCATATAAACAGTCAGAGCCTCCAAAATGTAAAGATCCTTCTCAACAGCTTCGGCTCATTTTTCAAAACAGACCGGACGTTCTCAATTCTCTTGGTTCTCTTATCAAAAACAACCTGGACGGTTCAGCAAAACACCACGGTTCACCTGTCAAAGATCGCTTCCAAAACAGTTCACTTAGGTGGAAAAACTAAATTTCTTTCTGAAACAAATGGTCAATGCCCTCAAAATGCTTTGTCCTTTTGACATCGTGTGAGCTCTGACAGTCAAAATGTTTAGATGTTTAGTCATTAAGGGCAGAGGACCACTGAAATATTCCTCATCTACCTGAGCCCAGTCCTTCATTCATAATGGTGACTCTGATAGTTTTTATTTTCTTCTTTGGGTTTTTTAGCTAACAGAAAATATTGTGTTTAAGAAAATGAAGACAAAAAGCATTTTACAGTAAGAAGAACTTTCAAGTTCTGATTCACACATCGCTCTCATACCTCCAAGGAAACTGTTAGAATTTTTATTTACACAAAAAGCAACTTCCATCGATTGGAGTTCAATATACTGTAAAACAAAAACAAAAAACAAAAACTAGAATTTGGCACTCAGAGAGGCACAGGCGCAGACCTCCGCCACAGCTCCAATCAGTCACCAACAACAATAAGAACACCATATGTGATAATAAAAAAACCAGAACATTTTATTTCTCCCCAACACAAACAATGTCTGGGAGAAAGCTGTTTGTTGCATGTTCATATCTCAGTGTGTTTCCTCACAGTGACTGACACTCCGGAGTCCCCCTGTTTCTGTCTGTTCTGGATCCTGGTGTCCGGAATACTTCCTGATCTGGATCAGCAGCTGATCTCTCTTAGAGTCCTTGAAGAACTTACACTGTAATTTTTTGCTAAGCCCCCTTGTCATTTATTGTTGAGTTATGCCCAACTATGTGAATGACTCCCTATCTCTCAGTGATAAAGAATCCTTTAAAACATTCCTGGATCCAGACAGTGATCTGGATCATCACCAAAATTTAATGGATTCTAAGTTAGCCCAAGACCCACCTTTCCACCGAGTTTCATTGCAAACTTTTTCCGTAATGTTGCTCACAAACCAACCAACCAACAAACCGATGTGATCACATAACCTCTTTGGTGGAGGTAACAAAACAAAAAGGAAAATTGTATGTTGCCCAATGTACTGAAAATGAAGCTGGACTTTCACAGCTCACTTCACTGGTCTCCCTCCTCACCCTCCTGACTGTCCTCCTCACCTTCATACAAACACATCCATGTCTGGTATTCATGGTATTGAAGTGTGTTTTTGACTGATTCTGACAGCTGAACAGGTGATTTTGCAGGTGGTGACTGATACAATGAAAGTAGGCTGATATGTTTTGGAGAGAACAACCATTAGACTGAGAATCGATCAGTCAGTTTAGATCGACATGTTATATTCACTTGGGAATTGTGCTAAATCTATCCTTACTGTGCTTCATCATTTGCAAAGATTTTCTGAGACATTGAGACATGGACTAAGACATTTTAAATGTGATGACATGAATGAAAAATGCCATTCTGTTATGAGCAGTTACAGGGTAGTTTGGAGATTTGTCCATGTTGTTTTGAAAATGTAATTTCGGTTTCAAGAAATGAGCCAAACCAATGGAGCAAAACTGTAAGTAACAGTTAACGTAGTGGTTTTTTTTTTGTTTTTTTTTAAGAATTCTAAAATTCTCCAGCATAACAAAATGTGTTTTTCCACTTATTGCTCCCAGCACTCAGAGTGCCTAAATGACTGATAAACTGTTATTAAGACACAACGGACAAATACAGGGTCTTACTGCTGCCATCCATGCTATGGACATGCCATCTTAGTGAAATCAATTGGATATAATTACAATATTGTGCTGTACTTTTCAATGAATGTACATTTTTATTCTTAATTTAGACTTGTTAGTATTTTTACAGATCTTACATGATGTGAAGTAGCATGACAATCGGGCTCAAACATCTTTTCTACTGTTTATAAAGTGAAATAACACAGTTTTTCTGTGGAGACTGGGCTGGAAATACACACCCAGGTCAACAAAGACTCTGGAACACATCAATGTCAGTCCACATATTTGTAGCTATATGTCGTTTATGAGTGTTATTTGTAGGCTATACACAGCTTGATGTCGAAAATATAATGGACTTTAGTGACAATTTTATTAAGTTTTATGCCAATAATCGAAAAAACCATTTGTGAATTTCAGTATAAATGAAGAAAATTTTAAAACGGAAAAACTGACAATGCATTCATGAGACAGAGGGGCACTAAAAGAAGAACAAGCTGTGAGAAAAAGCAGATGAATTTAGTGACAATAACTATTTTCCACAAGCAGTCAAAGACTGGCGTGTAAATTCTCTTGTTAAAGGAAGAATATAAGAACATAACTGCTGTGGAGAGCATTTCCAGAAGAGAGGAGCAGTTTGTTTCTGTGTTAGTTCATGAAAAAGCTTCAAATAGGTTTTTAGGAATGAAGAAAAGGAGCTGCTCCGTCTGTTCGCAGTGTTTTGTGAAGCAGAATCAATATTTGAAAAAAAGAAAAAACAGAGAGAATGCAGTTTAAGGAGCAAATGTGCTTTTTTGTTATAGCATTTGAATGCTCTGATGAGGCACAGCCTGCAGTGGCCCTCTGCAGTGAGGTGAGTTTGAGACCTCAGTTCGGATCTCCACGTCTCCGTTACGACTGAAGCTGCTGCAGCTGCACACTGGACGACACACACGTTCACATTGAGCTGCTCTGAGTCTGGTTCTGCAGGCTCCCTCCTGTTTCAAGAGACTTTTCCTTTTCATCGCCTCCTCCTGCTCATGAGGAAATGGTTCTTCTTGAAATGACTGTGTTGTATGGAAATCAGACTGACGTCTACTTCAAGGCTTCTCACCTAGAAGTGAAAGTGACAGTAAGTCTCTGTGCACAGCCTGCAACCATCAAATCTTTAACATCCAGGACTTGAATAACTAAAGAACCTGCTTTCTTAAATTGGGGGAAATTGGCTGTTTTGAGTGTTATAATGCCAGCAAATAAAAAAAAAGCAAAACATTTTTCACAGCCAGTAATTCTATCTCTAAGATTTTTTTAAACACTAGTCTAATTATGTGTATATATATATATATATATATATATATATATATATATATATATATATATATATATATATATATATGTTCATTTTAGAAGTGGACTGTGCAAAACCTGCTGAAATTGCTTTAATTTTCAATAAATATTCTTCCAGTTTTAGCAGCAGTAATTCTATCTTTAATTTTTTTTTAAACACTACTCTAATCTAATGACTATTACATTATTGGAAAAATGTTATTACAATAATAACTCAAATTTCCTGTGGCGCTGCTAGAAAATTATTTCCTTCTGAGCTTTATTACCTGGAAAAGGCCTGGGTGACTGGGTGATGATGGGTTGTTTACTGTGTGGATGGGAGTGTGTTGGAGTGTGTGGGAGTGTGTGGGAGTGTGTTCGGCGGTCCGGTGTGGCTGGATGACTCGTCCTCGGCGGCGACCCACAGCTCTCCGCTGCCTTCCTCGTCCTTGTTGAGCCAGATGCCTCGCGCTACAGATGTTTACCGAGCGCGAGCGTCAGCCTCCCCACGGCGGTCGGGCCGCTCGGAGGACGGATGCACGACGGGAAGAGGAGGCCCCCCTCCTCCTCCTCCTCCTCCTCCTCCTCCTCCTCCTCCCAACACCCCCTGCGCAAGGTTAATCTCGTCCTGAGCCGCAACTAGCATGTCACCCTAATGAAGCCCCAGCAGACGAACACTTAATAAGAGTTAAGAGTAAATTAACCTTGAAGACTTGGCGTGCGTCTCTCCCTTTTTCCCTCTTCCTTACACTTTATGCATCCATTTCCAGTGATCAAGGACGAGCGTTCATTTAGCTGGAGGAGGTCAGAACAAAAACATTCCCTTGACGGTTGCAAATTTCTCTCTGACATCTATGTTGCAGACGGTGAGGATGAGCCTGTTTTCCCTCTTTAATGTTGTCTGAAGCAGATAAAAAGCTACAAGCGGCTCTCCCGCCCACTCGCTGTTCTCTCCCTCTCCTCTTCTCCTCGCCGCTGATCAATGTGCCTAATGACGGTAATCAATCAGGAAAATGAAAGATTTACTCTCCAATATTAATTTTGCTCAGCATCGATTGAGGAGTGAGGAGTATTACTGCCATTAATGCCTTTTGAGGTGCTGTATTGAGTTGCTTGCCTTTAAAAAAAACAAGTCGTTCATCTTTCATTTCAACAGTTTTATTACACCCTTAAACATAATTAGAAACAGATAACAGTCACCTGAGGTGATATTTAGTAAACTCTTTGATGATCTTGTTTTTTTTTCTTCACTTTAAGATAATTATGCTAAACTCAGACATCAATTACTGTGTGTAAATGTTCTGCTACAGCGATCCTCCTGCTCGGGCTACAATTCATCTCACTGTACTGGAGATGCAATTCACTGCTGCCATGTCCAAACCTCTTATCTCTTATAAACTTTACTATGTGTGGGTTTCTGGCTGTGCCAGCGCAGAGGGAGTCCAGAACAGAAAGACACTATGCACTTGCAGTGATTGGTGATGAAAGAAGATGGTCGTATTGACTTTGAAACTAATATTTATTTGAAAGAACGCAGAACTGATGACAGATTTTAATCATACGAAGCGAGTTTGGGCAGTGGTGTTCTAGAGGCTACAGACACTGACGTAAGATTAGAGGTTCTCATGTTCAAATCCCAGCTGATGGGTCACGACTGTGAGTCCCCAAGCATGACCCTTGACCTCCAGCAGCTCCCCTACCGCTGGGTTGAATCCGGAGAATTCATTTCATCAGTAGGGATCAATAACATGCAGACAATCACAAAAAAATGATGCCATATTTTCATGTAAGAACTGACCCACCTGAATTCACCTGTCAGTGAAAACTGTCTCTCAGATTTATTAACGGCTAAAGTTTGATGATGCAGGTGATTTCATACTGCGAGCGCCGGCTGCTCCGCTGCACTGACGGGATTTCATGTCTTATTTAAACTATTTAGGAGAGAATGAACACCCTGTGAAGATCCACCCACCCACCCACCCATCCATCCATCAACTAACCCATCCATCCATCCATCCATCCATCCACAGGGTCGTGGTTGAGTCCATCCCAGCTCGCCATGGACGAGGACAGGATACACCTGAACAGGTCTCCAGTCTATCTCACTGAAAACACACACTCACATTCACATTTTTGGGCAATTTAGGGACCCCAGGTGACATTCTTGCTTTTGGACTCGGGGAGGAAACCAGAGAACTTTGAGGAAAACCCACAAACATCCTGGAAAACGTGCACTCTACACAGAAACCACTAACCGCTGCTCCTCCATGTGGCTTCCACCCTTTAAACATTCATTCATAAACACTGATCTGGTGTGAAGTTTCATTTTGAATCCATTTCCTTATAATTGAAGGAAAATCCTCGTACTCAGCACCGCCCTCTACAGTGAAGCAGAAGAAGTGATCCCCTCGTCTCCTGTTCCCGTTTCTCATCTTGTCACGAGCCCAAAACCATTGGTAAGAAGGCTGAAACTATAATAGCAAACTCCTTGGCTCGCTTGAAAATCATAAATTGTTTCCTCAGTCCAGCCAACTCTGATCGTCACAATCTGAATCCAAATCCAAATACGAGACGACGACACAGCTCCCCAAACATTCGTTCCAGAAACTCAGAGATTCAATATGGACGCGAGCTGATGGCAGCAATGTGGCGAAACAAAAAAATCTACCAAAATATGAACATATCTTTCTGGTGTTCTGGTTTATCACAGTTGGATGCTGATTGGGAGAAAGTTACAGATTTATAATCTGCTTTCAAGTTTGGTTGAAGTCGGTTTTCCAACCACACACAATGTGAAGTTTAAAGTCACCGAGTCGGACGTCTGTCAGTGTGAAACTAACTTCAAGGTATATTTTATGTCTGTGCTCATTGGTAATAATCACAAAGTCAATTGTAGAATGTAAAGTTCTGAATATTTCTGAATTTGTTTGTTCTTATTGAAAGTTAGTTTTTCCTTTCGTCCGTCTCCTCCAGTTGTTCATATAGAATTATTGTTTTTTTTTCTTTGTGAAGGTGAAGCAGAAATTAGTATTGGCTGCATCAGAAGCACTGAAGTAAGTTTTTGCAGCTGTTCTGTGTAAAACAACCCTAAACAGTAAACTTCATGGTTCTGATTTATTCCTGTCTGGAAGTCGAGGTTCTCTGCAGGTGAGTTCTGGGTTTAGTTCAGTTCAGTTGTTTTCTTTGATTTTGTTTTAGCTGATCCTCACTAAATGTTAATGTTAATAATTTTGTAATAAACAAGATTGATTGATTGATTGACTGAATGTAGAGCAGCTCTGGATCTTTACCATTTACCACGGATGAGTCCACGCTGTGGTCCTTCCATGGACCCCCGGCGGCCACGGATCCCTCTGAACCCCGAGACTCTGACGGCTGACCTGTGAGGACGGCTGCCTCTCAAAACGTGCGCATGAGCCACATGCTGTATTTTATTTAACTGTTTGCAGAGTGTTGGAGCTGTAAGAGAGAACGGCAGAGGGAATCGCTGGGCTGGAGGGAGGTGCGTCCAACACATTCAGCACACTGCGGACTCATCTCCACTTCCACCACTTTAGTGATGGATGTCTTTCAGGTACAGCACTGCTGTGTAATAAATCAGACGCTGATAGCACAACAGCATTGTAACCATTTATTTAGCCTCTTTTTATCTGCCAAAAGTGTTTCGACCTGCTCAGGAGGCACTGGGCTGAAAATAAAAATCACTTCAAACGGTGGGCGATGCTGAAAAAAGTTTGGGAACCTTTGAAGGTTCAACAGATTTTAAAATGAGCCGTGATGGTTTTTAGTCTGTAATGCTCAAGAGTTACACTTCCTCCTTTAATTCTCTCCTTTTTTCTAAAGCATGAATGAACTGATATAAGAAGAGAAAGTGAGGGTTGGCTGAAAATACAGAATGCCTTCAGATTTTGCTAAAAATGTAAAAAAAAAAAAAAATGCTTATTTAAACTGTGAAAGTTCAAATGAATGATTCATATTGTTACACATTTAAAGACTCACTCCAGTGAAAATCTCTGGGCAATAAATGCTCCATTTCCACCAGAATGTTTCAAGTGAGCACGTGTGGGTTTTTCTTTTGGTTTAAAAAAAGTTGGACATTTACTCAGCAACAACAGGAACATTGAAAATGGTGTAGTTAGCGTGCCAGGCCTCAAGTTGGCGCCATCCGTTGAAACTTCACATACATGCGTGCAGAGAACAATGCTATGAGCATCAACAACAAGGACAGTTTTAAGATAATGTTTTAAGATTTTTTTTTTATCCCAAGATGTTTTTTTTTTTTTTTCTTTTTTTAAGTGTTTCCCACATTGCTGCCCGAGGTGCACGTCACTGGCTCCTGCTGTCTCTGTGGGCGGAGCCAGAGCGCTTCAGGACGATTCCACCCTGGGAGATGTTTTCATTGGAACTGACCGCTGTTACTGTGTAAACGGGCATCTAAAACACGCCTCAATATTAGCATTTTCATGCATTGTCAGTGTGGTAAATGGGGCCGTAGCGTCACTAATTTTACCATTTTTGGTGGTTTTAGGAACGTGAGCGGCGCATTGAGAAAACCCAAAGACTGAATCAGTGCTGTTCCAACTGTGAAGACTCGGAGCCATGTTCCAAACCCACACTCTGACATTACAGAGCTTCATCTATATCAGCTATTTCTCCCTGAAACGTTGATCTCGGTGAGAGATACATGTTCTGGAGTCTTCTGACTGTCTCTGGCCCCATTTACTCCACAACGCTGTGAAAAACTTCTCCAAAACGCTCTGGCTCTGATAACAACACTCATAACACACATCTGCTTCCTCCTTGTCCTACAGACCAGGAAGTCTGGTCATTAACACTTTCTCCTCCAGCAGCAGATTGAAACTTTCTATTTACTGAATATTTTCTTCCTGTCACATTTCATTCTTCACCGGACCATCCTGCTCGTGCACGAACACAGTGAATCCTCTTCATGCAGGCTGAGTGCTGACAGGAAGTGGTGATCCGCCACTCAGCGAGTCACCAGGGGCAGAAGACATGGCGATCGCCACCAGACAGCTCTGCCACCCATACCGAAGCGTGACGTCCCATCAGCTGGTCAGAGGCTGATGTCAAACTGGAGAAGCTACGGACACAAGCGCTTGCATGGATCCTTTCATTTATATATTTTCTTGATAATGTGTTTTGCACAGTTTGCAAAGTTTGCGCGGCCACATGGCGTTGAAACCTGCGTGAAGCAGGAGAAAGGATTATCTCATATTTGGTTGGAAGTTCCCACCTGCTTCATTGAGAGAGTGAAATCTGTGGGTGGATATATTGTTTTCTTTTTCTTGTGGACATCGGTACTGTAGACATGATTGAAGTTATCATTGCGTACTTTATCTTCTCGCTCGGCTATTCGCACGTATAACACAACATAATACTTCTAAGCCGGCGTCTCCTTTATCCCGGTCTCTCCATTCCTTTGTCAGTAGTATACACACTCCTCAGCCGCAGTGAGAAAAGTGGAGCAGGTTT
This sequence comes from Salarias fasciatus, assembly GCF_902148845.1. Lineage (NCBI taxonomy): Eukaryota > Metazoa > Chordata > Actinopteri > Blenniiformes > Blenniidae > Salarias > Salarias fasciatus. The sequence goes on from NC_043745.1 coordinate 3,111,692, forward strand.
TGTTGATGACTTAAGGGATGGAAGGCACACCGGGGCTCCTAATGCACCTAGTATTTAAATAATCCCCGGGTCTCCTCCATCCTTTTGATGCCTTTGTTCACTTTGAAAAGTTATCACCATACAGCCTGTACTGTTGGCTCGGGGATGAAGCGAGAGAGAGAGAGAGAGAGAGAGAGAGAGATGTCGAATCATGCCGCCATACCTTTTTTTTCTTCCCCCCTCCTGCATCCAGTTCCCAGAGCGTGAAAGAACATCTGAATACACATTGGAAATCTTATCTCACTCCGGCTGCAGTGCCGAATTCTTCCTTTTTTCAGACACTCTAGAAAGCAAGGCGGAAAGGAACCCAGGAATAATCAGCCATGCTTATCTTCCTGCAGTACTGAGGGGAGCTATAATGAGGCTCACTCATCCATAGTGGAGAGCTTAATAATTCATTGTGGTAGCTTTGCAGGTGAACCCTATCACATTACAATTTAAAAGCTCTAAAGCTAGTGTTGCTGAAGGGGGAGAGCAGCGAGGATGAATGCTCGGCTGAAAAAAAAGAAACCCTTGTGCACACAGGTACGTACACACTGCACTGTCTCAGACACACACACACACACACACACACACACACACACACACACACACACACACACACACACACAGACTCATCCGCGTACGTAGAGCCTTAATGAGCTCCAGTTTTCTCTAAATAGACTCCCGTTGCAGCTTGCAGACGTCTTCACAGGACAATCTACACCGTAAGCAACAACCAAGTGGTGCTTTAAAGTGGTAAACACAAACAGTGGTTATCATGAAGTGGCCCTCCCTTTCTTCCTAATTTGAGAAGCGCTCATCATATTAGCAAGTGTAAATCGCTCCCCCCTCCCGCCGGGAACACAAAACTTAACATTCCGGAGACGGAGACGAGTAAAACAACAAGTCAAACAAAGCATTATTCTTGTTTTTTCAGTCTCAAGGGCAAAAGAAGTAGAGTTCAGTTGCTTTTTAATGCCACCCGCTGGAAAGGCGCCATGAAGGCTCTCGGACAGCGGGCGGCTGGGGGTGGACATTAGTATTTCTGCGAGTCGACATCCTTGTTTTCATGAGGACCTTTGCTTTGATTAAGCATCGAGAACAGTTTGCTGGCATTTCTTTTTCTTTTTTACTCCCACCTAAAACTCATTTTCTCGCAGGGAACCTTCAGACATTCTACAAAGATGGGGTCGGCTTTGTCAGTGACCTCTGGCACAGACTGTCTGCCGAGCGCATCCCAGATGGGTTGGACTGTGGCCCGGACTCCTTCCAGCCCCCCCTCTCTCCCTGCGTCTCTCTCTATCTGTTGCTCCCTCCGTCTCACGCTGCGCCCCCCCCTCCTCCACCGCCCCCATCCCAAAAGGACGGACCGGAGAGCTCGGGTCGCTTGGCACAAGGACTGCATGCTGGAGTGACCTTGCTCGGCTCCCTAATGGAGAACTTGGCGCCGTTCCACACTTTCTCAGCCAGCAGACATGCAACCCCCCCATCCAGCCCCCCCCCCCCTCCAGGTCTGTGGCTAGAGCCCTGCTCACCTCTCACCTGTCCCTGCCGCCGTCCACAGGATCGCTGGAGACAGAAACGCCGCCTTGCTGCAGGGGTGCCGTCGAGCCAGGCGGGGATGGGCTCCGCTCTGAGTACGATGACAGCAGAAGCAGTCCTGCGTGTGCGCGGCGGTGTGTGTGTGCACACGCAACGGCGAGCAGTGTCAGAACGCGGAATCTCGTTAGCCCGCTGCAACCCGCAGGAAATAAGTGTGATGGGATTAACCGATAAGTAGATAATTCGTGTCTAAGAGTATTATCCCGGGATAAAACACTGCTTAAGTCATCTCAGATGATGTGTGGCTACAACACGCTCCCTGCAGCGAACCAACAATAAAAATATGATCTATCTCTTGTGAGCGTCGATCTCGGAGCTTCTATCTAATGCGGCAGATGAACCTGAAAAGAATGTGGTGAATTAATATGAATATTTAATAGGCTAATTGATTGGATTGTATCTAATTGCAGAGTGTGGCATACGATGCATGAAAAACATCACAGCATGACTCAGAATATTCAATCCAGAGATCTGTTACAAGCCGGAGCTCGTGTCTGCATACTGAGAGGGGTCAGTCCTTATCAAATCACGGCATTTCACTGAGAGTTCCCAAAAGGCTCCGTTCGATTCGCTTCATATTTTATACATACAATGTCAAAGCACTGAAAAGCAAGAGCGTAGAAAACACTGATGCAGCCGATCTCAGTTTCTGAGAGATGTATGCTTCAATACAGGGTCTTCGTTTGCAGTAAAAACGAGTCAAATCAAGGTCCCATAAGTCATTTCTTTTAAACTTTTTTTTCTCAGATGTGTAGAATTCTCCATAATTAACCATCTTTAACCTCTAAAGAAGCAACCCACAGGGCTGCGTATTTGCACTTCGTCTTTAAGGATGTCAACGGTCCAAACATGGAATCTGAAGGAAAACGCAGCTGATCATTTTCACTAATATCATGTATTCTATCACTTCAGCAGTCTTTATAACAGTGCATAATCCTGAGATATTACATACATACAACTGTACATGCCACTTCAACGCAACATGTCAAACCATTTGGTTGAATATTGCATTAATTTCAGTAAATGCTACAGGAGTTAGCAGGAATGCTTGGTTCACCTCCACCTGTTCAGAGGGAATCTCACAAATACTTATATTTACCTGTATTAATTAATATTTCTACAGGGTTTAAACATCTGTGAAACACTACAATGAGTTTCATTTGAGAAAGATAAAGCAGTTTAAATACCCCTGTTGTGAATGAGTAAAGACTTCTCCGTCCTCCATCCCTCACTCAGAGTGTGTAGAACAAGTCTACTTTCAATGCACTCAAGGATGTTTTCATTTCAGGAGATAATCCATGTGACTCGCTGCCTGTTGTAATAAAGTATGTTCTCGCTGCTGGCCTGCCACCGCTCACAGTATTGTTCCATATACTGTAGATTTAAAGGGTATCGAAACCTGGAGAAAACTCTTCTCAATTAGCTGATTTATTTTTTCTTTCCCCGACTTTTAAACACTGCCGAGTGTCACTGCTTTAATTATTAGTGAAGAAATACGCTGTCAGTTGTCAACACAAGAACACAAGTTTGGTGTTTGATTGTTTGAAGTCAGACATGTAACGGTAAATCCACAAAATATCTGATGTATCCATCTGTCATAATTTTATAATTTTCTCTTGACTAATATTTCACATATTTACTTAAATGTTGACTTAAAATGATCACATCAAGCAGTGCAGTGCAGTATCAAAGGCAATTTATGGCTGCTTTACAGTTGAAAACTTTGATTCAACAAAATATAACACGCTTATCTCTTTAATTGTCTTCACTGACTGTCAGAGTTTTCTCATTTCTGTCATTTTCATTCACTGGGATGCACAGAAACCAGTTTTTTAAAGCGTGACTACCAGTACAAGTATTAACCTTGAGTACGGATAAGAGTATTTAACAAATATCAATTTCACACATTCCAGCTCTCTATTATTGTGTATCAGTCATATTTTAATTATGTCGCGTCACTGGTGCGTGAGGCTGAAACTCTTTAGCATGTAGCATGTAGCATGTCCATCCTGGATCCACACAGTCCAGTTATGATCCATATCATTCTAACTCTGCTCCAGATGTCTCTCCCGGTTAGGTTTCTGCTGTTGAACCAACTATCTGGTCCTCCTCTTCACATTTAGAACACCATTTATATAGAAATGATGACAGTGTTTCTAAATGATGATGTTTCTGAGCTTCTTTAAAAGAAGGCAGAATCTGAGAGTTCACCCACGTCTCCTGGGGCCACGGCACTCTGGACGACACCGGTCTGCTTCCAAAAGCTGCTGATGTCCTGTGCACGTGTTCAGATGTATTATGGGATGTCTGGCTGGTGATGCAGGTGAAGAGCACGCAGTGATTTTTATTCTTACGCAACCAGACTAACAAACTCGCTCGTTGATGTTTGAATCTTGAGGTTAAATTATTAATTCATTATTTGCATAAAGATTTCATTCTCCTGAAAAACAGCCTAAATAAACAGAATCATCACCTGATTTAAACTAGTGTGTGGATCTTCTTCACTGGCTGAAAACAGGACTGTCTGCCGACTCTTGCTGGCCGGCTAATTGTTGCTCACGATAGCTGCTGTAACTAATCCGACCTTTTGAAAGCCACGTCCACCTCTGCGGACATAATGAAGAGACTATTCCTGGATGAATAAAAGGACAATTCTCGTTTTAGTTGCAAGTGGGTGGAGATCAGTTGAAGAAAAATGTAACAGGTTTCCCTGCAGCCTTCAGGAAGACTGGTAATCAGGCACAGACTACAAATTAAAGTGTTTTCAAGGCCAAACCACCATCAGAGCTGAATATAACCTCTCCATCTGCAAAGATAATACTGCTGCCCGCCTGCTCTGAGATGCACACAGCACACAAAGTCAAACACCAGCATCAGATCATTTTCTCTCTTTTGTACACTTCTCACATATGTAGTTTAGTAAAAATCAAAATTTATTCTTTTCAATCAAGGCCTTGGAACAATCAAAAGGAGCCAGCCTGAGGATCTCAGAGTGTGCTCGGGCTTGCACAGGACTTCAAGGATTGTGATATAGCCACAGGACATAGCCAGCTGAGCCATGAAAGTAGAATCTTAAAAAATCAATTCTGAAACTCACAGGTAGCTGCAGCACAGATCATTTCTCCTTCAAGCATTGCTGCAGCATTTTGGGGGAGTTGTAAGGAGGGAAGAAACACTTTTCAGAGACTGCAGAGAGGAACAGAGTGACTCGCAGTAATCCAAATGAGGAAAAAAAAAAAGTGGAGGACTTTCTCCAGGTGTCCCCGGGATAAAAAGGCCTCAGTTTAGATACATTTCCACTGTCGGCAGGTGGTTTGCTTGGATGTGCAATTGGCCAGCCAGGCAGATAAGATGCAGCTACAGTCCACGGTCACTGTGAAGCGGCGGGGAAATCACCTGGGCAATATAAACAGGAAAATGGTAAATGAGCCAAACGTTTGACGCGTCACATTTGACGTAAAAGCCTTTTCATCATTTCAGTTTGTTTGAGGAGACAAAAAATCAGTTTCACAGCTCAGTTTACCACAGAAAACAACAGTCATTTCAGTTTGGTAAGACGTAACTGGAATCATGTCATCGAAGCACTGAAATAAACGTCCAAACACATAATAACTGTAAAGTATGGCAGGTCCAAGGTCAAAGGAAAGTTGGATCTCTAGTTGCTTATTGGTATGTAGTCCCATGTTGCAACTACAGCCACATTTACACATTTTCAACTGAAAATAGAAAAACCTTTGTAGCATTTTAGATGTCAGGTTACTCACTTTGAGTCACTGAAAACCCAGCTGACTGAAAATAACTGCACCAAGGGGAACCTTCTGAAAACTCTCCTGGAAAACGAAGGAAAACACAACTTTTCTGAAATGCTGCTACTTGTCCTGGTCCTGGCCCAGGTTCTCCTGGTCCTGGTCCTGGTCCTGGCCCAGGTTCTCCTGGTCCTGGTCCTGGTCCTGGCCCAGGTTCTCCTGGTCCTGGTCCTGGTCTCAGTCCAGATTCTTCAGGACTTGGTAGTTCTCCTGGAGTTGGCAGTCACCGCAATAACAATCCAACTTGCTGTTCTGTCCATATGAATGGTGTAAGGCAAGTTAAAAAAAAAGTAACTTTTATATTTTATATTTTAAAAGTAATTAATTACTCGGCAAAGTAACTATTGTATTACTTCAAAATATTGTGCTTAAATATGTCAAACACTGTGGATCTCCTCCCCATGGAGCTTTAAGATGCATGTTCAGTTAAATGCTTTCACTCATGACTGCAGTAATGAGTCAAGCCGGCTCAGCTCCTGAAGCTCGATTTTGTCCATACACTTTTCATTATTCACATCGCTGCTCACAGCCGGAGTACACCAATCAAAACACTGCAGATGCACCAGCCAATCCTTCAAGATCCTTTCACGTAACTCAAAGATGACATTTTCTCAAACTGCAATATACTAAAATTATACTAAATTTATTCCTGCTGCTACTTTTAAAGCTGATTCACACTTTATAGTCAGCTGAAGAAAACTGCTGGAAAGGTAACGAAATGTTCAGGCAGGTGACATTTCTTCGCTCTCCAGCAGCGTCTTGTCCATCCTTCCAACACATACTGTATTAGAAATATCACTTGATGGGCTGTATCAATCTCAATGTGGATTGCTCATGTTGTCCAGACAAAGCTTTTGAACACCCGTCGAATATGACAAAGGACAGCTGGGTCTGTACCTTTACATGAATTTCAGCCTTTCATCATTGGATTGTTTGTCTCTTGGTCTTCCAATGTGCTTCAGTTCTTTCCTTCAGCAGTGCACAGTCAGTGTTGTCAGTGACAAAAAGCCGTTAAATCGCCAGCTGTGCGGGATGTGTCCGTCCCCTCACCCCGTCCGGCAGGCCGTGTGATTAGCACCGCCGGTAAACGCTGCATTTAGCCGCTGACATGAGAGACTTTTCCCCTTCTCGCAGGTTGGTTAAGGTCAAATCAGAGCTGAAAGGAGGGAAAATCTGTGTGGCTCAGTTGGAAACCTTGCTGTATTTGCCAGATAACTTAGTTCTTTTAAGGTTACAGTTTTTGAAAGCCGCCTATCAAACTGGGCTTTCACACAGATCCCGGGGTGGATCGTTTCTGAACTGATTTCAACAGGATTCCCACAAACAGTTTAGGGGTCAGGCAGGTTGCTACATTCACTTGCTTCTGCTGGGGGATGGTATGTGGATACATGATAATCCAAAAATATGTCTGCTATTGGAAAGAATCTGTTATTGTTGCAACATCATTTGTCATTATAGCAAAATCCAAATTCAGAAGTTAAACGAAAATGTAGTGAAAATATTCTTCAGTGAACCCGCATTCCTCTGAACTGAATCATGACCATTATTTTGCACTTGAAGAGCTCCTTCCAAACACCATTCTCTCAGATGGCTGCTGGACCTTCACCAATATGTTCACAGGAAAAAACAGGCAAACCATGATGCCACGGCTTGTCTTCCAGCCCCACACGCCACGCCTGGGGTCACCTGGTACCTCCCTCCGTCTCTAAACCAGGGGAGCTCAACCCTGTTCCTGCAGAGCCCCAATCCAGTTCCAGTTCTCTCCCTGCTTCAACACACCTGATTGCCCTGACAGGCTCATTACCGGCTCCGCTCGGTGCTTGGTGAGGAGAGAATCATTAAATTCAGGTGGATAGGGGCTCTGCAGGAACAGGGCTGGAAACCACTGCCCTAAACCAGGGCTACTCAATCCTGGTCCCCAAAGGCATGGAGCAGGGCTCTCCCAGTCGCAACAAACCCAAATTTAATGAATGTATCATGATGAAGCTCTACAGAAAAACCTGAAAATGAGCCAATCATCACTATCAGGTGTGAGAATTTCCTGCAGCTGCATCACAATGAAAGCCAGAAATAGTACAGTACATGTGGGAAACTAATCCCAGCTTTCATTTTGAAGTTTGGGGTGTGTTTTCGTTTGAGCACTACCGGACACAGGTGCACAGAAGAAAAAAGTTAACATCTATACTGTCAGGCTGCCGTTTAAACACATACTGTAGTTCATTCCACATTTTTCCATTATGGATGCTTTTTTCTCACTCATTGTGTCGACCAGATTACATCAACAAAAGATGGCTCATTTTCAGTCTTCTTCTGCCCATGATTGAAATCTTTACGGTATGTGACCATGGCTAAAGTAAAAAGCATGTTTACAATGAACTCTGCTTGCAAGGTCTTCGTGGAGCAGACCAAAGAATTACACACAGGCATGAAACTGCCGCCTGACCTGCTGTTAGTCTCTGGATTTTAAAATTTTCACATCGTCCTGATAACCAGTGGAAGCAATACTTTAAAGCCCTGCTTTGATATTTGAAGAGAAACCTTTTAAATACAACAAATGAACACCTCCACTGAATAATCATTTTGATGAAGAGGTGAACTAGTGCCATCATGCAGTTGACACCTTGTTGCCTTTCCCCTATTTGCTAAAAAAAATCAATTAATGTGGCTTTGAATATCCACTTTTTAGCACTTGAGAGTGTTGAGCGAAGACTGCACAGTCAGGATTATGGACTGTGAATGGACACTGGGTTGTAGTCCTCCAGAACCATTACTGTGACTGATTTTCCACCTTCCAAAGCACAATCGAGCATGTCGGCCCATTCGCCCGCCGTGCTGCCACTTCCAATCGGTCCTCGTCATTAATAACCAAATACAGCACAATTAACCGCGTCCACCTGAAGGCAAGTCGGCATGCACGCCTCAGACTGTACACAGAGGCGAGTGTTGAGTCTTTCTCATGAAGATGACTTTGCCATGACAGGGATTTGTGGTTGAAAGTGAAACTTTGTCGGATCAATGATGCCGGTGTCTGTCAATAACGGCTTGCTTACACGTATTGATATGCTGACAATCCAAAGAATGGCCTGTTTGTCCAAAGGCTTACTGTCAATCAATACACTTGTCTAAGTTCAGTGACATTATGTTCAGTGGCCATCGAGGGACTTAATGATGTGTTGCTCAGATGTATGTATATGTCCTTCTGTTAGGAACAAGCCTGCAGACAGAAAACTGCTCGCGCCTTGAAATGAAGGCCCTTCATTACTGGCGAACTCGTGTTTCATGTATGTGAAAGACTGCAGCTTTACACTCCATTTAAAGATTCTGAATGTTATTATGTGGTTAAGTCAAAAGGATGATCATAGGACCTTAAGTCAACCTATCAAAATGTGTGTGTGTATTAGTGTTACAGTCATGCATCCATTCATCCATCCGCATCAAGAAGACGTCATCCAGTTCAGCATTCAAAACTCAAAATCATTTAATCCCTTTTACACAATGTTTCACGTGAAAATGCATTGTTTCTCATTTTCATTTCACAAAGGTTTTGCATTTACACGGCAATGTTTCGAAAACGATGTCTGTTTACAGGTGAATGGCAGAAAGACTGAAAACGATGCAGTGAGCATGCCTGGCCACTAGTGGGTGCTGTTGGGTGTTTCTGTAATGAAACCACACACACATGCACATCAAGAACGATACACTCTAAACATACAGAACTGTTTTCGGTCGACCAGTAGCCGTACTTGCTCCCCATCACACAAGCGGGTCCAGAACAGTTTACAGTTTTGTGAACGGCGCAGTCCCCACGCCGCCTTCCCTCCCAGCGCTGCACGTGGCAAAGAGGGAGGAGAGAAGGCGTGACTGGGTTTAACACAGCTGACTGTGATCGTGACCAATCAAATGAAGGCCTCCTCCTCACCTAGAAATGTGCCACTGGGGAAGCAAAATGCAATTTCACCTCGCCGTCACCATGAACCAAGACAGCAGCAGCAGCTGCAGGCGGTCAAACTTCTCCCAGCAGGAAACTGTAGGAACCTATATTTAAACCCTGCGTAATACAGACGAGTGGAGAGGATAGATCACAGCATGAACAAACTGGATTATCAATGAAATCAGAAGCACCTGTGCTGAAATGACGCACTTTCATTGTTTGCTTGAGAAATGAATTTAGACTGGTGGATGCAGTCGAACGACTCCTGCAGCAGGAGACATTCGCACCTGCCTCAGGCTCCCGCCTCAAATCCAGCAGTCCAAGCACTTGAGAGAGAAGAGGAAGGAGACGCGTTTAAATAAAATGTGTTTGTTTCATGGGTGATTTTGTGTATCTTTAATGTTACTGAGTAGATTGTTGGTAAAACATATAAACGGCAGGCGAAAAGTCACATTGAGGCCAGAATGAGCAGCCAGGTGGTCTGTCTTCATCCTCTCTCCATCGTCAGTCCTGTGAAGTCTCCTCTGAGAGGTCCACGTATCATCAGAATCAGTGTACAACAGAAATACCAATACTGGCTTTGCGCTTGTTGTGCCTGTTGAAATTGTGACTGAAAACCCTTCGACACCCTGAGCTGCGCCGCCAAAATAAAACCCTGACAGTGGAGAACATGGAGAACAATACACTGTAAACATTAACAATGGAGAACACTGACATTCATATTACGGTGATCAACCGTCCTCTTTTACCCGGACATGTCCACTTTGTATGTCCTGTCCGGGCCGTCCGGGCGGGTTTTTTAAATTAAAAGAAATGTCCAGGGTTCACTGTTTCTCATCAGAGAACAATCTGAATTCTATTTATTAACCCCGTTAATACAAGATATGAGATCAATGCATTCCGACTGTTTACAACACTATTTACGGAGAACTGATGAATTCCTTCTCTACTTAATTCGACAGCGGAGCACGGAAAATGCCTAAGGGGCTAATTCTGAAACCCGGAAGAGAAAACGCTCCGTTTCACTGAAAATCCCGCCTCTCCCCCTGTGGACTTTGACTGACAGCTATTTCAGCCAATCAGCGCTTCAAAACAAATACGCTAGCTAGCTTTAGCTCTTTAGCTCTAGCTTCTCCACATGCAAAAATGTCTTTTCCTGTGAGAAACTCACCAAGCGCAGACCCTTCAGACCCTTCTTCACCGTGTGACGTCAACATGGGAAACAGAGCGTTTTCACGGGTGCGGGAGGGGCTGCCTCTCTGAGCAGCAGAAACACGAGGAAAGATCAAACACACAGGCACGGAGGAAATAAAACGCTTTGGGGTGTTTTGATGATTACATCAATATAACAATATATACAATATAACAATATAACAAGATTAAAACATACAAAAAGTGAATTTTGCATGACACAGCCCCTTTAAAACTACTGAGTCCAGGAGGATCTTGACTAGGCCCAGGAAACTATGGACTGGGAGTCATGAGACTCTGGAGGAAAACATAAGATTGAGCATTTTCAAAAACTTCAGTTCACTGTGACTTCAAGAACTGTTGTTTAAAGGTGCATTAAGGAGTTTTACAACCTTAAAAATACTTATTTTCCACTATAAATATGTTACACATTTTTAATGATGTGTACAATGTGCCCTGACATATTCATTACAAGTACCGCTAACAGCGCTAAATCGTCACTTAAAAGTCACAGTGCCGGTCCGGCTCCAGCATTTTTTTGGGGAGAATTTGAAAGGAATGACGTAATGCGCGCTCCGGCTGGTTAGGTTTCGTTATGTCCGCCATTACTCCGCCAGATGCTTAGTGAGCAACAACTGAGCAGGATCTTCCAGAAAGTAAGAACAGACTGGCTTCTAGCACTGCCACAGCTCCACACAGACTCCACCAGGGAAAAGAAACTTAAATCTTACTTGAGCGCTTCTAAATGAGCGAAGACGGAGTTCCCCTCTTCCGTGCACGCGAGCCACAGACACGAGTTTTTCACTAAGCTGCATTACGCCTAAGGCCTGCAGGGGGCGCTGTTTCACATAAAACGTGCAAACTCCTCAATGCACCTTTAAATAAATAAATGCTGTAAAATTTGGTACAATCAATAACACGGCATTGGTTTTGTATATCACTTTTCAGGACACCCAAAGACACTTTACAATTGCATAATTAATAAATAAATAATATAATATCTTATAATCAGTTATATGCAACTCTTATGGGTATGTGGTTCATGTTGATTAAGGCTAACCTTTGAAAAGGAAGCACTGTGTGCCCAATCAGCAGCAGTCAAGTTAAATAATAAAAAAATAAATAAATAAATAAATAGATAAAGCATCCTCCTAGGCTGTGGGGAAATAAAGCCATTAGAGTAAGAAACTATTGTATGTGCCTTCATTCATTCTAATTTAACATCCATGCAAATTAAAATACCAAATTGGTCTGGACTTCATCCCTGACCCGTCTAATTTTTCCAACTTTTGTTTCCCATTCTAACAGTGCTGTGTATGCATTCCGTCCCCATCCAATAAATTCAATCAATCTTCCCACAGACTAACCTGCACCAGCAGCTCTGGGATCCAAAGTTTCTCTCGATAGCAGCAGTAAAGCTCAACCTCTGAATCTGTGTGAATCCGACAGTAGCCAGTTTCATTTTCTTCTGCTCTGTTCACGCCGATATTTTTAAATACTAACACGGACTGTTACAACTGCAAGAAAACTGACAATTTTTTATTTGATAAAATCATGTATTTGATATAAAGACAGCCAATACCACCTTTCAGAGGATGACCTCAAACGAGTACTAACCTTTATCTACTGAGTTCTGATACAAACACTTATTCAATGCCATCAAGCCTATTTTGTACAGCAGTACTCAGTAAAATCCTCTGACATACTCAGAAATAGAACTGCTGTGACAGTTTGGAGTCCGATATGCATCTGTCTGAACACATCGCGCAAATCTGTGGAACATTTGACACATTTTCATAACTATTCATTCCTCTGAAACACATTCTTCACATTCTGTGTGGAGTTCACATGTTCTTCCTTGAGCTTGGGAGTATTTCAGTGAAGTCAGTTAGTGATTCCAAAATTGTGAATGTGAGTGTGTGACTTTGTCTGGAAGAAAAGGGGCATATCAGATGTATGGAGAGACTCTATACTGATATCTACTGTTGTTATTAAAGCTCAGGTGTGCATCTGCTGTGTAACCTGATGGGAGCCCCATGTTAGACTTCTGTACCGTCAATCAGTGCTCCTAACAATCACCACATTCAAACACACATGCCAGACGTCACTGAGTAAAAGGTGACAGTGGAGTTCAGAATCATTTCACCCAATGTGAGACCGTCCGGCTGAACAAGCGCCCTCAGGACTTGGTTGATCCTGAGGACTCCTGATCGAGCAGCTGGTTCTGATGCTCCATCTGAAGAGTCCAACTTGTCTTGATCAAGCTGTCCTCAGCAGGAGGAAGTCCTCTCAACTCATGCGAGGATCTCTTGTCGGCCCGACCAACAGACCGGCTTTTCAGTGTGTGACAGGTCACTGAGGAGACGTGTTGAACTATCCAGTGTAGATATCTGGAAGATTTGCAGAAGATATGGAGAATTTGTGAGACCAGTAACTACAGCACCAAACAGTTAGGTTTAGCTGTGACCCTAACTCTGGGTCATCACTGAGAGAATAAGGTAGCAGATACAAGTGACTGGGGTGCTGTTTTCTCACTCATGGTTCTCTCTACAAAACTGCCTTGAGATGACAGTGATGTATTTGGTCCTTAAAAAAAAATGTAATTGAATATTAAAAAAAAAAATAAGACCAATATTGCTGATATTATCCAATTCCATTTCTTCCAGTTGTGTTGTAATGAAATAAATATCAACAGTACCTTCCATTTATTAGCTGATCTCACTTACACAAGGAAAACCAACCCCAGCGTGCTATTTGAGCCTGTACCATGTTCCTGATGTATTGAATGACATTTTCCAGCACTGTAAAATGTTGGAGTCGTCGTGCAGTGCATCCAGACAGACACATGACAGACATCGGAAAATGTAAATATTGAGAGTCAGAGAAAAATCAATGGTGTTTCACTGTAGATCGAAAAGAGACATTTCATGTTGAGTACAAATGATGTCAGACGTCAGATAGAGGCGGAGCATGGTGCTTATGCAACAGATGTCCAACACATGATGTGAATTTGATTCAAAATATATTCAAAAGGTCAGAATATTAGTGCAAGATTGATTCAATCTGTAACCAGATGCCATCAGTCATTAGCCTGGCAGCATCCTGTCTCCTTTTTCAAATGTGCTTTTATTCATATCTTGATGGAAACACATGCCAGGATTAGCTCAGAGTGTCAGGAAGTGACATTATAGCGCGTCACGTGTTAATTTATTCCCAAATGCATATCGCAAGCTTTGCGAGACTTAATTACAAAACTGCGACCTTCCGCTGGAGAAAGCCTGACACCATGTCAGTTTAAAACACACTCATCACCAAGGCAAAAAAGACTTGAAACGGAGCGGCGCAGAGGCAAAGGGAGGAAGGAGAGGCGATGAAAGACCGAGAGAAGAGAGGGAGAGAATGAAAGGGAGGTGGCTCTCCACGGATGGCTTGTCATCTGAGGTGAGACTGAACAGAACAGAGGTAAACAATGGATGTTTGGTAAAAGGCAGCAGCAGCCAGTCAGGCAGCAATAACAAAAAAAAGGAGAGGGGAAAAAAAACAGCCGCAAGTCTTTCTGAGGGGAAGCTGCCAGACTCCATTTGTCTGAGCATGCAGCGCTCTCTGTCACCTGCCATAACTACCCATCAACCCGCCCCAGAAAACCTCTGCAGCAACTTTGTTTTATGTGTATTTGTATGTAGGTGTCTCTGACTCTGTGTGTGTGTGTGTGTGTGTGTGTGTGTGTGTGTACTTGTTTTTCCAACTTTGTCAGCCCAGTACCTTTGTGCGGTCAGGCTCACCTTTTAGTTTTTGATGAGTAGCTAAAGGATGAATTAGGCTGAAGCTGAGGATCGCTGTTCTCCACTCAGACTGCAGGGGAAGCAGAGACACTGTGGCCATCGATCCATAAACATGCATGTTTGTTTGTTTGTGGTCAAAAAATCCAGCAAGGCTTGACACAGATTTCCATGTCAGTGTCAGAGGCGGTTGCGCCCCCACTGTGAGGTTTAATCATGATGGGGTCTTGTTGTCCGATAAACACAGGTGTTAAATTCATCTCCGTGGGCCAGAACCCGCCCACCACACTCCAATCCGGCCCCCAACACGACATTTTCCAGCTGTGAGCGAACCTCAGTCTGCATTCTGTAGTGAGTCCGTTCAGGATTACCACACTGATCGAGACGTGTGTCAGCATTAATGATATTATTGGTAACTTATTCCAATCTTTATATGAACTAGCTCCAGCTCCATGTGACCAAGTGTTTCTTTGAAGAAAACATTTGAAGACTAAAATGTTGTAATGAAAACCAGTCTGTTGTAAAGCAACATGAACTGAGGCAGAAAGAAGAAGAACTGGAACTTCTTAATGATATATCAATACCTTGTTGCACTAAATCAAAGACATTTAGAGTAGTATTTATTTATACAAAATAATGGAATTATATATTGGTCTGGCCCACCTGACATAAAAATCCATGAAATAAAAGGAGTTTGATTCCTCTGATATAGAGAGACATTTATCTTTTTCTCAGGAGAAAAGACTGTTACATATTTAAAATGACGGCCTGAACTGAAGAGGTTTCGGTTATTTTAAAGTCACAGTCAGGGTTAGAGCTCTGTAAGCAGTATGTATTATTTCGTCTCGAGTCAGACACCAGAAAATCAATGTAGCGCACCCATGAGGCACAATCTCAGTGTGTGTGTGTGTGTGTGTGTGTGTGTGTGTGTGTGTGTGTGTGAGTGTGTGTGTGTACTTACATTGTGTGACCACTTATTTCATTGGTTGTAAATCAGGGTTGTCCAACTCATTTCAGGGCCCCAGCCTCGTCTTGAGTGAGCCGGACCGGTAAAATTGTGCTTTAATAACCTTTAAAACTGAAACCTGAAAGTTTTTCTTCATTGTGGCACAGCGTTATTTGTGATGGAAGTGTCTGTACATTTTCAGAAGAAACCAAACAATTTTAATTAAACCTTCTGCTGAAAAATGAAATGGAAAAAAAAAAAAAAAACCTGTAAACTGTGGTAAATGTGTGTGTTATCAGCAAAACCTACCATGTGGGAGCAGACATCGTTGTACTCGTGCAGGTTGTGGGACAAAGTGCTGGTTTTGGATTAAAATGTGGTGGTGTGGTTAATCTTTGTTAAAGAACAGTTCAAGCAGGTCAGGATGAGGCTGAAGTCATGTGAGGTGAAGATTTGGGTTATGAAGGAACAGGCATCTTGACAGGAACAACAAGCGTATTTCTGTAAAATACTTCACAGCACATTAAATTGAGGGAATGTTTAATCTTAAAATCTCAATGTTTGATCACTTCTAGGTTTAGAACAGGGAAGGAACGACCAGAGCAGAGTCAGTCTGCAGGAAGTAAATGTCAAGTCCCTTCAAGACAGGACTCTATGGCTGCCGGGGCGTCAGATGAGCTGCCTGTTTGAAACGTGTGCGGCAGACAGGTAGAGACAGCAGGCGCCCGGCTGGACGGCGCTCCGGGTGTCGACCTGCTGCAGCGCCGGAGCCGGAGCCAGAGCCAGAACCAAACCAAAAGGTAGCCAAAGTGTTTCACAAAAGTGCCATAAAACAGAACAGGAAGACAGTGTATAAAAGGCAGGTTGTGCCACTAAAAAAAGCACAACTTTTGGAAAACAGTTCTTAAGGTGGAACTTTTTGAACACAGGCAGGCTCGGTGCAATCGGGAGAAAAGCTAACTTCACTGCACATGCAGCAGCAGCAGGGTCATAATAAACACTTCTTCTGCACACGCTCAGTCGATGGGCAAAACCGATGTTTGCCTCAGTTTCAGAAAAGCAGCGTTTCCTTTCGTTTCCATGACGACAGAGTTGGGGTGTTTCTTAAACTTCCGTTTTCAGTGACTGTGAGCAGCGTTGTGTGAACAAAACACAAAGTTTCCCGTAGTCCCTGGTAGACGTGGTGAATCCTGCTGATACTGAAGTCACTTCATTAAAATCTGTGAACAGTTTGGAGACACGGACTCAAACACTTCTTCTCTTGTGAAAATGATTTGTGGAGGTTTGTGTCCAAAGTTTATTTACAGCTGTCCTAAATCTGTTTTTTATATATTTCTATCTTTATTGCGGAACAGGTTTGACACATTTCCACTTTCCGGCTCGTCAGTAAACAGCCGCCTCGGCCCAGCCCTTCCAGCTGACACTCGTCTTGTCGCTGTCATCTGGCTCCTCTCACCTCTGGAGCGGCTGACAGAGCGCCAAAGTCACAGATTTCACCTTTAAATAAGATAAACTTACTTCTCATCCAGCGCAAAATTCCCTGTCAGGAGCTGTAAATCAAACCCGCCGCTGGTTGTTAGTTTGAAGGTAAACACGTCTGCCAATTCTTATGAGTGTGCAGGCATTATGTTCCTGTGACAGAGTGCTGCCGCTGTCTGGACGCCTTCGCCCGATCCTTCAAGGATAAAAAAGACATTTCTGGAGACCGGCTCTAAATAACACATTTTATAGTGTTTTTCTTTCTGGATATTACCGTATAAGCGCGCTCGTCGTCTTCACCCACCTGCTTTGTTCCTGTGAAGGACAGCAATTCCAGCTGCAGCCAGCAGCCATGCAAATCAATCATTTTATTCAGAGAGAGATAATTTATGATGTGCTGGGAGGGTTACGGATTCAATCTCCGCCATGTTCCTACTGTCATGTCCCATGTTCAGGGCTGTCATCAGTCTTCATCAGGCGGCCGGCTCCCCTCCTGCCACCCCCATCTCCAGAGTCACGATTTATCCCACAAATAATTGATTATGACGGGCTGCAGGCAAACAGAGAGGGGGCCGAACGTGATTAATCACTTTGTTCGATTAATTACAGCTGATTATGCATTTTGAGCGGCAATCTCGCAGCAGACGATCGCTGGAGAGCGGCCCGGGTTTCCATTAGACCTTCACCTGGGATCGACGGTCCTGTGGGCTCAATGCAGGCCGACACTGCTCCAGCTGAAACAAAATCTTCATTTTACTATTTCAGTCAATTGAGCTGAGAGAAAAGTTAACATATTAGTGCCTGTTTTTAAAAAGAACAATTTAACTAACCTTTTCTTTGACAATAATAATCCTTGAATCCTTTGAACTGTGTTTCATGTCATTAAGAGTCTGAGAGCGAGCTGTGGAAAGCCCGCTGCCCCGTCTGACTTTCCTTGATATTCAGAGTAGTACAATACCATTCCCTGTGAAAATTGCAAATCAGATCACATAAGCAGGTTCACAAAAAAAAAAGCAATTAAGATTCAGTGAAACATGTAATTTAATCAGCCAAAAAAATGAACTATATTAAGGTTAATGCTGGAGTATTCAGGTCCAGCCTCCTCTCCTCACCTATTATTCAAATGAACCTTTCCCTGCAAACAGCGGCTTTGACAAACACACACCTGACTGCAGTGACGGACAGAGAGGACTAACTCCAAAGACCAAAACACACCCGAGGCCAAGCTCGGGTCGCGCTCCTGAAATCAGCGTCAGGAAATAAATGGCGGCTGCGCCGAGGCGGCCTGTCAGGCGTCCGCCTGCTCCGTCGCCTCCACGCCGACAGTTCTGCTGCGGCGCTCAGCATCAATTAGACTCGCCTTACAACAATCCATATCACTAAAACGTGCTCTTGTCGGACCAGGCATTAAGTCAATTCCTTCCAAATTACAACAAATTAAAGGAAAATAGACATGAGGTGCCGATATAAAACGAACAGCTTCACTAGGTTCTAATTGTAACAATGGAGTACGGGGGACAGTCGATTTGATGAGCGTCAGTTATTCGGGGGGGGGGGGGGTTCTCATCCCGTCCGCCTGCTTCTCTTCAGAGCAGCCAACGACGGCCACAAGGTCTGACGATTCACAACAACACTGAGACGAAACTGGCCGCTACGTGTTGGTTATGTTATCTGACAAAGGCTTTCGAACATTGTTTTCACCAAATGATATATGTTCATGGAGCATTTCCTGTTTTTATTTAACAAGTGACTAAGAAAGGACTTAACTTTAAAACCAAGGCTTCATTTATAACACAACAGTTCTTGGATCCACTGAAAAAGAAAATCAAAACTCTGTAACTATACACAACTGAGCGGATGAGAGTTCCTTTGGTATTATATGCTTAAATTGTTGCATATTTTGGGAAAATGTAAATATTTACTATATTTTTATGGGACTGGGGATCAAAATTTACAAAGGAAAGGTGGCATTCAGTCAAAATTCATTCAAATTTGAAGTTTTTTTAGATGTACAGCAACACCTTGTAGATGCTTGGATATAGGTGCTGACTGTGAGCGTCGGCTGCGTCAGACGGCGGTGGGAGTCCACGGCGCGCTGCAGAAACAGGAGTCTGGGGAAAGGAAGCCCCGGACGATAAATTAAAAGGTTGCTGTGAAGATGAGGGGAAAGCGGAGCGCGTGTCGTCTCTGGTGAACGCCGCAGACTGCTGATCTAGTCGGTCCGTGAAGTCTGTCTTGAAGTCGAGTCCTATTCCTCAGAGTCTGTCAGGAGGAGCCAATACCTGGTCCCATCACGATGATAGATGGAGGTATAATCACGCACTGACACTCCTGACTGAGAATCGCACTGGTAAAAACACCGGAGTCAGCTCGATTGATCATGCGTTTTTGGAGGCTAGATACTTGAGAGAACTTAGTTTGTGACAGATTTCCTTTGTAAGGTCAGTGTGCTGCAGCGAATGGCTGCTTCATCACCACCCCGACCCGGCCGGGAGACAGCTGGCTGGACCGTCACAACACAGGAAGGTTAAAGGGATTTTGTTAGATTGACCCTCTGTCCTCCGGCTGCATACATCTGCCGCTTGTGGATGGAGTTATAGATTTAAAGAGCCTGGAAGGTTAAAGCCTTCCAGTTTGCTTTGCTGCAGGTTCTTAAACGACGATTGAGGACAAGTGAGCAATTCAGAGGACGACAATGTGCAAGATGGTGCGAGTGACGCCTCCTCGTTCGACGACCGTATCAATCTGCCGAGCATGTTTTAGATATGAGCGGCGTTCTGTGCTCCTTCGCTCCGTGAGACATTCTAAAGGTCAAAGAAATCTGAGCACCATCTGCTTCTGTGAAAGCTACTTTCTGGTGGAGGAAAAAAAAATCTGGAATAGAAAAGATAAAAATTGGCATGCAGCACACGTCACCAAGCGGGAACTAGAGGACTTTTACTTTTGTCTTGCTTCTTTTGGTCTGTAACTTTATTATTTGATGTTTTTTCTGACTAAACCTGGAGGCTGTGGCACTCAGAGGTGGGAGCTAACAGGGCGCTTGGTCTCCACGCTGAGGGAAGGTTTTCAGGTCTGCAACTTTTGAATTTCATTTTTGACAAACTAAAGATAAATATCTCTCAAGTTTAACACCAGTTTGCTGTGGCGATGCACCAGTAATCACTTTTGATAGCGCGAGTACAGATACGAGTGCTGACCTTTAGCTGCTTGCTAAAGCTCATCAGCACGAGTGCTTTTTAAATGCCATGAAGCTGAAATCGCCCTCCACATGTGAATGATACGTGGAGGCTCTGCGTGGCAATAACAGACTGCAAAGACAGCCCAGTCATTTACCTGCAGCTGCTTTTGAGCACAGGAGATTAAAGAAGACCAAAATAACAACGACAGAACCGTCCAGACCTGAAGACTTGACGAATAGACGACAATCTATTGAACAGAACGTCTTTGATGGAAAGACTGAGCATCTCCATGGCTGAAAATAAACCAGATTCCAGCTCTGGAGCAAAACAACGCAGCAACACATTTCAAAATCAGGTATTTGCTCTTATTTGAAATATAAATGTGTCTAAATTCAGGTGACTTTGCCTTTTAACAGCAGGATGGACAAAGCACATTTCTCAAGGCCGTGCTGTCACTGTGGAGTCTCTGTTTAGTGCTGGCGACTGTGGCCTGTTAAGCTTATAAGGGTTTGCATTAAACATATTTCTACTTTTTATTTGTCTGAATTACATTTGTTTTAATGTACCTTCATTCGCTATCATGATTATTAATTATCATTATTGTTGTTGTTGTTGTTGTTGTTGTTGTTGTTGTTGTTATTGACATGATTATTGTGACTTTGTCTTTGGCAGAACCAATGCTTCTTATTTTTTCCACATATACAAAAGTTTCTCAAGGTTATTTTGGTCCTAATATTTTAGATTTCATGACAAATCTGCCAGCAAATACACATTTATTTCCGGTTTGTCGGAATCAGCACTGACACTTCTTAAGTCAAGTATTGTGTGTACTCACACCTTTGACCTTTCGCTTGCGTATAGCTGGCTGAACCTGGTCCTATATTGATTTGGAATCTTCATTCCCTTTGGATCGTTATGGAGATCTAGTTTTTGCTCCCTGAACATCCAGCTGTGGCGTCTTCAGCCGTAAGCTGGGAACAAACGAGTCCAGATGAGGTGAGGTTCCAGACGTGTGAAATTCCATTCCTGCTCTGCCTAAAGTCAGTCTTCATAAGTCAAAATAGCCAATCGTGACGTGGATAATGGTAAAGATGGATCTCCCCCTGAAGTGTGAGCAGTGTAAATCAGTATAGATGCTCACCTGTGAAACAGACAAATCGCCACTGACCTGAGACACGATGAGGAAAGCTCATCGATGGTAACCACGGCCCCCCATGGTGTCTGGGGTCTCTACTGGTTCTGGTTCATCAGCTTTAGGAAGACAGACAGAAAAAGGAATGGAACATGTGGATCTCTATGATCTAAAGTTTCACTTTCACCTCGTAAGGTAAAAAAGCTCCACAATAACCTTTAATTTAAAGGTTTAAGTTCTTCTGTTATATGCTAACTCAGTCTTGACCCACAGACCTTATGTTTGACACCCCTTAGTTGGAAGATCTCAAAATCAGCTGTTGGAACGTTGTAAGAGACAGAAACATCCGAGATCCCAGCGTTTCATATCGGACTTGGAGAAAAGAAGACAGATGGATCAACAAATAGCATAAACAACATAACAGCCATTAAACCTGCAGCAGTTCATGTTTTCCATTAATGAACACGCTTTATCTTCTCTTTAAACTGCACAGCAGCGCTTCCTTTAGTGTCATATACGGCACAGCGGCTGCCATGACACTGGTTTGGCTTCCTTGAGTCACCACATGAATATATTGTATGATATTTTCAGAAGAAGCCGCCGCATACAGGGAAACGGTGTCAGCGCTGTGACCCTGTACTTCTGATCTGAGGCGTCTCATAATGGCGCCGGCCTCTAATGATGACGGGAGAAAAGTCCTCCAGCTGCAGACGAACTATTTTATCCTCAATTAGAAATCAGAGTGCATTTGCAAAATGAAAGCAGGCATTTATTCAAGAGCATAAGAAGTTGGATCAAAGCCAAGTAAGAAAAGAAGCAAAAAAAACATGATAAACACAACAACTTGTCAACCTCACGAGCCCCGAGAGAACTTTGAAAAATACAATTAAACGCCGGGAACAAACCAACACGTCAATCAAAGCCTTGTGTCTTTGAAATCCAAGAATAATAGCAATGAAAGAATCCTTGCTGCGGTGAAGTTTGCTTTGTAACGTTTCAGAGAAGAGAGGACTGATGGGCGAACTGAGAAAGCTCTGTGGCGTTTCTGGATGACCTCTGTCCTTTTCAGGCACTTTCCCTTATTTCCCGAGCTGAGCTGGAAGCATCACGTGTTATTTTCCTGTTTGTTCCTCAGTCCTAATATCTGCCTAATCCCAGTCAAGGGCAAAACAAGTTGGTGAAAACAGCGGCTGAAGACAAACGACACATTACGGGACTCGCGACACCGCCGTTTGACTCATCGGATTAATAAAATCATTAAACTGCATAAAAGCCCTTGCCATTCAAGCGGGGTCCCCACAGTGTTTCACCTTGTCTGCTTGGCAGCGAGCGGCTCTCTGTCTTGTTGAGGAATGGGAGGAGGCGAGCCCCGGCCCCCGCCGCTCCCCGCCAGCCCCTCCGCCGGCCGGCAAACGTCTGCCTCGCTCAACGCCATTGATTACCTGATGCAAGCAAAAGCCAAGTTTGCCGCTCCGATCATTAATCCTATCGCAGCGCAGCGCTTAAACAACACCCCCGCCGCCCCTCTCACGTCCCCCCATCCCCATGTCTGCCATTTACTGGAGTAGCAGGGGCGCAGGCTAAATGAGGCCTGAGTGATGGAGGCTCCGCCAAACGGCGGATTTTTTTTTTTTTTTTAATGTCATCTGACATAAGCTTCAAAATGTCCTAATAAAACACGACACGGGGAGAAAATTCCCACTGAAATCAATATTTGATGGCAGGTTGAGTCCCGTGTGGAGCAGCTCTGTAAACTAATGTGAACAGAGATGTTCGGATTGTCTTTGGACAAAACGCTGGCGGCGGCGGAGCAGGTCGGGACCTGCAGCTGAAAAAACAGCTTCTGAGGAGAGGGAGCCAAATGTTTTCTCCTTTCTCTTCCCAACAGCAGCAAACTAGAGAAATTCCTGTTATTATGATGTTTTCATTCCGGCCCTGTTGCTCAACCTCTTAAAGTGAAAACTCTTTCCGGTTGTCTGTTTACACGACGATGGAGAAACTGAAAACACAACTTTATGAAAATACCCCAAAGGTGGAACTTTTCCGAAACAGTCTCCTCTGTCTCCATGGAAACGCAGGGAGCGCTGACGCTGGCCATGTGTGTTGTTGTGTAAACCGAGCCTTAGTTTTATAAAAACTTGTCCCTTTATTCTCATCTTCCGTTTCCTTTTCACTTTCCAACTGGAATTCTCTCTCAGCTTTCTATTTCGTCGGTTTTTCTCTGTGATTCATTTTGGTATTTAAAGTCATTAATTTTTTATTGTTTTGCCTGTTTTTTTTTTTTTACAACTCAAGATTATTCTTAACATTTATTTATCAGCGTTGAGAAGTACACTCTCTTCTTTTCAACTTTATATCTTAAAATGTCAACTTCCTTCTGGACTTTTTCCAACTTCTTCCTTGACATTTCTTGTCTTTTTTCTTTTTTTTTCTCAAATCGTTTGTCTTTGAAATAAAAAGTATGAAAGGTAAAGCAGCTAAAAGAGTCTAAACCACTGCTGGGAAGGACCAGAGGCTTAAACCACGCTGCACTCTTTTAGTCTACATGAAGACTGGAACCGGCTGAAGCAAAGCAGCCATCAAACTACCAACCCAGACAAAGAGGAAAGATCTCAGACACTGAAATGACTCAAGGACTCAGTCTGATTACAATCTGTGTGGCTTCCTTCCTGTCAGACACGAGAGCAGAACCAGGTAATCACAGAGCCGTGAGCCCAAGCTGTCACTTTCACTGCTGTTTGTCGAATGTTTCCACACAACCGCTGCGTTCAAGAAGAGGCTTCTTCACTGGTTGGTTCGGCCTTGGTGAGCCTCGTGCCGACGGAGTGGATTCAGTCGAACACGAGGCTGAGCGGGCGGACGTGGTTTCCTGTCCAACGTTCCTGCACGTCAGTAAGATTCCAACAGTCAGAAAAAAACACAGCTCGACTTTGATTTATGTCTGGAAACAAGTGAGTCATTTTCTTCATCATTATAACCTTGAAAAAGACAACACACACACACACACACGCACACACACGAAAATCTTCACATTGACTGGAAGCTGGAGTGGTTTGTCCTGAACAGTCTCCTGTGGTGAATCCAGACGGGGGACAGTCCGACGTTTTCCCCTCCATGAAGACACACTGAGCTGAAGAGCAGCTGTTTGTCAGCCTCAACTCACCGACCCTATTTATGTAAACAGAAGACATGAAAAAGAAAAGGTTAAAAATCCTCATCACGTCATAAAAAGCAGGTATAAGGAAACGTTGAGAAACATTCTCATCAGTTTGGAGAATTCGCCTCTCAGATGGACGTCGCAGTGTGGATCTAATCTCTCCTCCAGTGTTCAAACTTATGAGTTAAAACCTTCTTTGAGCTAAAGGAAAGAAAAGTGCAATCCATTATTTCCCGAGTCGCTGCATTACCTCGGAGAGTCACCTCGACTCCCCTCAGCAGCCTTTGTTTTGTGTCCTCAAACCTGGAGTCAAACCGGAGAGCCGCCCACGCGTCCTGCGGCCCAGTTTCACACCAGATAATTATCTGCTGTTTCCTCCTGGCGAGGCCGGCCGCGGCCGCCCCTCCTCCCCTGGATGAGAGGGTGAAAATTACCCAGACTCCTCGGTGGGCTCAGGAAGTCATCACAGCTCATCAAGCAGCAGGTGACCATGCTGTGTTTTTGTTTTTTGCATCTCTTCTTCAGTGTGGTCCCGCATGGCGGCGCGAGGCGCTTCTCATTTGGCGTGTTGTGTTTCAGAGGCGCTCCGCTGAGACGCCGGGCAGCGAGGGCAGCTGGAGAACACAGACCTGCTCTAATGGACAGGAAAAGAGCCCAGAAACTCTCCGTCCCCGCCGAGGAGCCACTCTGAACCCTGCAGTCGGACCCCGGTTTGTACAAACACTCACAAAGAAGCAGCATCAACACTTGTATTTTGTGTCTTGTTGCAGGATCATGGCTCGGTGTTTTCAGATCAGCAGGGGGCGCAACAGCGACCTGCAGCCCGAGAAGGCTGGCCTCTGCGGTGTATTTATTAACGACAAATCAACCAAGTCTGATCCCACACGGATCCTAATAACCACACGGAATGACAGGGATGGAAATGTTAATGATCCCATTAATGCACGCGATGTGGGGCGATCGAACGGCGCGCCAGCTCCCTGAACCCGGCCGGTCCTCCAGACGCCTCCAGACGAGGAGCCCGTCGCTCTGCCCCCATCAGCTGGAGTCACATGACGGCAGCAATATAGATCTGTCAGTATCTGGCTCCCCGCTAATCACTTCGACTGCCAAGCATTTTCTCTCCAGGTGAACCAAAACTTGAAGCAGCTATTAAAATATTAAGACAATCCGAGGGTCACTGTCAAGCAGCTGATTGTGAACAGTTTGCATCAAACAAAAACACGTTGAAAGCTGATGAGGAAGGAACAGCCTCAGATAGGACTAAAATGACAGTGGTATTGTTTCGGGTCTCAATGCTCATGATACAATGTGACACTGCCACTGTGATGATAACAATCGATCAAGCATTGAAGTCCAGGTTTGACCAAGAATATGAGGTATAAGCTCCTTTATATTCAAGATAAAATAGGTGAAAACATCTGTTTGTTTTTTTGTAGTGAGATGTCAGTGTGTAGAAATTCTCCTTAAAGAACAGTTTACTTACAAAATGCTGAAGTTACTAAAGAGTTTTTTTTTTTTAATTAAAATGTCGTTAATCAAGCATAAAAATATTTAATTAATAAAAGGATGATTTCAAGTTCATTTTTAGTTTTTTTAATAACAATTGATTACTTTTCTTGTTTTATGGTCTGTTTAGGGTCTATAGAATCACATATGCAGATATATTCACACGTTGTCTTCATGTCTTTTGGAGTTTGGAACATCCTCCTGTCCTGTTTCAGCTTGAAAACATGTTGGTTTTGGCGTCTCCTTTCAGCATCAGACCCAAATTACAGGGATGAAATAATGAACTGGACGTCGGAGCTTTATGTGCTGCTAATTGAAGATAATGTGGAGTGTTGTCAGTTTTGAGGGACGCGGGAGACAAGTGAAAGAGATACCGCGCTCTGAAAAACTAATTGAGGTCAGCACTTTTGTGAAAATTTGAAATTGAAGCAAAAATATAAGTAATTAGTTCCTGCAGAGAGAAACTCTGGTGTTACATCAGTGTTGCGTCTGACTTTTGTTTTGGTGTAGTGAAGTTAGCAGTGAGCTGTGTGGGTCGCTGGGAGGAAGATGCTCTATCATCTGGATTTTGGAAGAAACTGGGCCTCTTGCAGCCCCTGAGGAAGCAGCTCCTACAGGAAGCTGCTGGGTGAACGGGTCAGCCCGATGATCCTGAAAACAATACTCCAGCATCTCAGGCAGCTTCAATGGCGGCGGGAAGGGAAATCCTCCCAAACTGAGCTAAAGAGCACAGTGAAGGCGGCGCCTCCAGGCTGAGCCGAGCAGGTGGCTGCAGACTGTCTGCTGAGGGCCGTGGACCGGAGCCATCCGCCCGGGGGACCGCGCAGGATTTAGCACAAAATATTAAATATGATAATTTTGTTTGACTTCATGTCTGCCTTTTGAAGCACTCCCACACAGTTCTCTCAATATTGACCTGCCTAAATTAAAACGGAGAGACGGCGCTTTAATGGGGTATTGATGATTTCATTCCAAATTGAAAAATGATCCCAGCAAACACGTTCGGTTTGGACTGAATATACTGACATGTGCTTTAGATCAGGAACGCCCAAAGAAACTGTTGGCTTGTTTCACACTCTCTTGTTGAAAGTGTGTTTATTAATGAAGGTGACATTGTTCAGAAAGTGGTTCAACAGTCTGAACAGACCGCATGTTGACTGGTGTTTGAATAATCATTTATTCTTAACGCAAAGACTTCTTCAACACTGCATGACAGACAGGCCTTCTGATTGTGGATTTACTGCATGAAGGAGTCATTCAGTCATGTTCTAAGTGAAAACGCATCATTTTTTTATTGTCATTTTGAAAACAACGTCAGCTATTCTCCATCTGCTGATCATGTCCAGAAGATCTGTTTACTCCGGCCGTGCTGCAGCGTGTTTGAGAAATGTTGTGTTTTCTGCCATCTACACAGACGAAGTCAGAACACTTTCAAAACGCCGCATTTCCCCCGTTTCCTTAGAGACAGAGTCGGATCATTTTCGAAAAGTTCCAAAACTATGAAAACGCTCCATTTTATTCTGCGTTGTGTGAACAGGACCTAAACCTGCCGGAGAGGTCAAAACAGCCACTTTCACTGTCAGTGGAGCTGTTTGAAACACCTCGTCAGACCTTAGAGAGCCCTTTGGATCAGAACGACACTTATTAAAGGAACAGAGAACAACACAGATCGGCCTGAATGAACTGATCCTTATCGCTCTGCACAATGTACACATCAAAAAAGATGGGCTGAACTGTCATGGATTGTTCCGGTGCGCTCATGCTGTGCAAATTCAAAACCACAGAATTCCAATCACGGAAAAAAAAGAAGTCCAAATTGTTTCGAGCAGGCACAATAACTCATTATGAAAAGCATAAGCACCTCTGTTTATGCGATAATTGTTGGCTCCGGGGCAGAAGTCTGAAGCACTCAAATCAAGAAGAAGAAAAAAGACCAAGACAGCAAAGTCAACTAATTGCTTGTGTGCTTGGGCAGATCCACAAATCAGGGACACGAGAAAGAGAAAGAGAAAGAGAAAGGGGACAGTTATTACTGAAGAACAAATATTAAAACACAAAAGCATACAGACCGTCTCGCTGCTGCAACAGTTTCCTCTACAGTACCGATAAAGGCCTTTCCATGAGATGTCTCTATTTACTGCAAGTCAAACCATTGTCCATATAACTCAGTATTAACGAGGTTTTATGCTCACTTGATGCCGTCCATCTGAGCCAGGTTTGATTTTAAGAGCAGAGAAAGCGGCTTTGCGGTGCAGGAAAGGCTCGGGTTGGTTTTTCCTGAGCAGGTCGTTGCTTTGACTCCAACATCATTTCAAAGAGAGCTTGAAGACTGAACGCTTCAGCTGAGCAGAAAGGGGTCCTTTCAACATGCAGAACGATCCTCACAAGATTTATGGGGCGTCAATATATTAGAGGGAATTCTGAAATCTGCATTACATGCAAGAAAACCCCAAGCAAGCTGTTACTGCAGGAATTCTTCATGAAGGCCTGATGGAGGAAAGGTCTGAGGTGAGAGCTGACACGAACAGACACACTGAGGGTTTCATTCCCCGTCTGAAGTGAAAACAAATGTTTGTTATGTGTGTTTATATGGTAACTTAAGTCAGAACGTGTCCCACTTACCCCATCACACTGTAATGCAACTGGATCATTGATGAGTTTATCCAGGATGACCAACATATCCCGGATTAGTCCCTGGTCTGGGGTTCGTGCAGCAGAGACGCTGGACCAGCTGCTTCTGTCATCTGGAGACTACAACACATTGTTTGGATCGTCCCGCTTTCTTACACCTTGAAATCATTTCTGAATCTTTTCTGTTTGCTTTTCTTTGCAGCTTTGATTTTGTGATAAATCGCATCACATTTTATTTCTATCCCAAAATTCTGATATCTTTGCTGTAACAATCAGACATGTTTAACTTCCTCCAGCATCATATATATGTATATGTATAGAGAGAGAGAGAGAGAGAGAGAGAGAGAGAGAGAGATTGAGAGATGTATATATATAGATTGTGGTGTGATGTTGGAGAATTGACCCATATCTCAAGTCTTTTTGTGTTAAAGGACACATTGTTATGGTCCGAGGCCACAACTCAACTCCCTGTCCATGTAGAAACATAATCTATCTATTCATACCTTTGTTGAATGACAGAAATAGAAACTTTTCTTGCAGCTGTGGAGTCTGATTTACCAGCGGAGCAGAGTTAAGATGTTTTCATGGTCAGATGTGTTGCAGGAGCAGCCATTTCCGCGGACGTCCCCACACAGCCGGAGAAGGCACGTCTGGAAAATTTGGCTGCATTTTAAAATCTGAACTTGGCGTTTAGGTTGATGTAATGTTTTCAAATGATGCAAGTGCATGTTTATTTATCAGCCAAACACACACACACACACACACACACACACACACACACACACACACACACACTGAGCAAAGTGAAAACAAGGACAACTGTGGCAAATCCTTTTTTTACGGCGCTGCGGCGAGTGAATCAAAGTCTACTTGGGCAGGAGTGGCGGCGTCTCTTCCGCCGTCAGCGGCTGTGGAAGCCGCTCCCTCCCGGGGTTGTGGTGCGGCGGCGAGCCAGCGGAGGGTTAAACACGTCAGCCGCCTTCATTAGGTATACAATAGGTGGTGGGGAGAGCAGAACAATGGAGGACTCACCAGCATCTCAAAAGGCTCCCAGCAAAAACATGGATTAGGTGGAGATTATTAAATGTCAGCTCTTAAGACGAATACTTTTTACAGCCTCAAAGTAAATCAATACTACTTATCTTTGATAAAAGAGGCAGAGTAGATGTGCCAGCGTTGCAGCCTGACAGCTCCGTCTCTCTTTCTCCTTCAAACCTTGGCTAATCGAATTGAGAGAATCCCGCGGGGATGTTCTCCAAACACATTATGGTGCGTTTCACATTTTTTCACGTATGTTTGCTTCTTGAGACACATTTAAGTTCAGTTTATTTTCTGTTCTGCTTTTGTTTCAGGCTCCGTTTACACAACGTTTCCAGTGAAAACTCATTGTTTTTTTCATTTAGTTTCAGAAAAGGTTCAAGTTTACACGTTCTGAAAATGGTCTCGGCTGCATGACAGTCCAGCGGTTGGCGCTGTTGGATGTTTTTTTTTAATGAAATCACTGTAAACACAACCAATGGCGAAACACAGACATTCATATGGACAGAGTTTCTGTCGTCAACATGACACAGGCCCCTCAGACATTTTGGCTGAAAACAAGACTAATGAACTTGGTAAGATTTTGAGTTTTTGCAGTTTTTGCAGCGTTCGGGGCGCCATCAGGCCACGCCCTCTGCTCTCGCCGGGTTTCCGTTCAGTCGTTATCGATGGGGTTCTCATCTGTGTGTAGCGCCTGCGTCTGTCCGTGTGTATGTTGCTTTCTCGGCGTCTGGCAGCGCGAATACCAAAGAATTCTCTGAACATTCTACTTCATGCTGAAAAATCAATTCTCTCCAAGGCGCCCAGATTGACATCTGCAAATATTGATGGTAAACAAACCAATCAGAACGGCTCCTGTCGATGGCGAGCTCGGCCTCGTCTCCGTTTGCATCTCACCAGAAAAAAACAACAACCGTAGGACGTGCGAGCGCCGCGTTGTTCTCATGGAAGGTTTGGAATTTCCAACATGGTACCTGCTCTCAGTGCACGTGTGGGTGTGTGTGCGCGTGTGTGTGCATACATTTTTCTACATTTGTTGTTCGCCCTCGGCGCTTTCGCAGCACCGGCATCCAAATCATAATTACAATGTAATATCACGCGTGAGGCAGCGCCCCCGCTGTTGTTTCACTTTCTCCTCCTCTTCCCTTCTATGAATATCAAATGCTCTCACGCTGAGCTCTGAAAGCTGCACAGCTCCTTCCCAGACGTGCACACATGCGCGCGCGCGTGTGTGTGTGTGTGTGTGTGTGTTTGGGGGAGGGGAGGCGGTTTGCTGGGTAGTACTTTCCTCCTCTGACTTTGACAGGAAAAGCCAGCAGCGGGACGGAGAATTTAAAACTCTGCGCCGTTTCCCACTGGTGTGTTGTTCCCCCTGTCGGAGCCAGACAAGCTTACATCCGACTCCGCTCTCCTCTGTAGGGCGTACATGAGATTTCTTATTCATGTCACATAAAGTGCAGGAATCACAAAGGCGCTGTGAGACGCAGCGCAGCCTTGGCATGGCCGTGCCATCAGATCGGCGAAGCCTGCAGGGCTGCGGGAAGAGGACATCTGTCAAACGCTCACTCACAGGAGCCGTTGTTTGCTGAGAACTGATGAAATACTAATAGCTGTAAACGCTCTGGCTGCTGTTTGTTGCTCACTTGTCCACCATGTCCTGCTCTGTGCAGGCCATTAGTCTCCACTGGATTTTCTCCACAGAGTTTCTTTAGATTTGAAGCCGTTTGTTCTCCCACAGAAGCCTTTTTTTTGTGTTTTGTCTTGTTTTGTTTGAAGGGATCATTCAACAGATGCTATCTTTTCAACCCAGTAACACAGTAAATGAAGAACTTCTTTTCCCCTTCTTCTTCTTCTTCTTCTTCTTCTTCTTCTTCTTCTTCTCCTCGCCCCACTTCACTGTATTTATTGAGTAAAACACTAATTCAAAGAAAGTGCCTGAAGCAGTGATATAAAGAGATTAGCCATTCAGCTCTGGACCGGGGGTCTCTTTTATCTACGAATCACAATCGACAAACACACACTACTCATTCTGATGTTTGCTCCGCAGGCGCCAAACACATGCAAAACACAAACAAATTCAATCATGTCTGAGGGCTGGATGGTATCGATTTGAAGGGAAATGGAGGCACGTTTAACTTTGTTAAAGTGGTGACGAACACAAACAGAACCTTTTAATGAGAGCAATTTGATGAATGTGTTTCACATCAGCACCTTTCCTGCCGCTGTATGGCTTCAGAGGGGATGACAAGACAGCCATCGATGCATTTCAGGAAATAATCACAGAATAACAGGAACACTTAGAGATGTGAGGGAGCTGTGTATCTGTATGTGGAATGGCTTTTCTCACAAATGACCCTGATGAAGCTGTACAGCATGAAAAAAAGGTTTAGTGAAGGTCATATGAAGGTCACCTGGAGAGGTCAGAATACATTTTAGGGTTCACCCTGAAATTTCACCCGAAAGCCAAAAATCACTTTTTGTGAGTTGTGTGTGCTGAAGGAGTGCGATCCAATGAATTTGAATTCCAAAGTTTTGTCATGAAGCAGATTTTCATGCTTCAGATTTTTGGGACGACGATGAAAACAAACCACTGATGAAATCCTGAAGTGAGGTTTGTGCTGAACATGTCTGATCCACGATCATGAGACGTACACGAGGATTATGTTATTGATGGAGCATGTTGAGGGATGAGTAAACTGTTGTCAAAGAGCACCGGGGTTCATGGATGATCTGCAAAACGAGACTAAACCAACTGTATGTAATATAGAAGTAACTTCACCGCGCTTCTTTGCCAAGTTCCCATACATCAACAACAGCTTGCATTCTTGTCAGACCCAGACCCATCTGGTTCTGTCTTCTTTCTAGTATCCACTCAATATAAATGCTCTTCTGGATGTTATGAAATAACATTTCATAGTTATCTGTGGATATTCAGTGGACCAAAGCCGGAGATACAGAAGTTGATCCTGCTAAGCTTGGCTGCCTGAAGTCCAAGCTGAGCTGTCAACTTCACTCATCCATGTATCTTCTGCACTGCTTCATCCGTTCAGGGCCGCGGTGCACTGGAGCTGATCCCAACCAGCTACTGAAGGCAAAGACCCACCACAGGACAAACGCAGACAGGCCTTGAAACTGTGGGAGGAAACCAAAGCTCCTCCATGCACACAGAGGGAGAATATCCAAACGCCATGCAGAACGGCCCAGACTCAAACTCTCAACCCTTTCACCATATTTGAAGAATTTTAAGTCTGTTGTAATATTTTAATAGATATGAGAAGAAAATCCCTCAACACAGCTTTCAGTGGCGATCAGATCACACCAAAAGTTACCCAGTCTTTAGCAATATATGTTCAATATCTTGCAGCTGCCTTGAACATGTTATATGTGCTGCACAAACATTCATTTTGGTCATGTGATCACACTGAGGGCCTGTTAACCAGATACAATTTCAAATGAAAATGCAAAACTTTTGTTGTGTTTTGTGGATCCGTGCTCGGAGTCACTGAAAATGCAACTTTTTGAAAGCAATAACTGAAAACAAACTCAATCACACACAGCTAGCTATTAGCACACACCTCTTCAAAAAGTTGCTGGAGCACGACTTAGAGTAAAACCATTCAGATGAGGGTCATGATGCACCTCTTTCTGGCAGTTTTCTTAACTTTGAGATATTTTCTATCTTATAATTGCGTTGAAGTAAAACAAAAATCCCCGCTGCGTACTTCATACCATCAAATGCTCAAAGTTCTGGTGCAGCTCATTCATCAATAGTTTGCTAGTCGTGTCTCCTAAAATCAACTTTCTCAAATTACCTCCATACGCCACAGCAGAAAATAAAGACTTTAATTTCAATAATGCACTTGCAACTGCTAGTTTGCCATATTATGAGACAGCAGGACATTAACTTATAGGATCCAGCCATACGACAGGGACGCTGCGGTGCGCGTCAGAATCCATTTGGCGGTGATTCAGTTGAAAACGCCCGGATATCCTATCAGATGATCTAATGAGGAACATTATGAGGGAAAACATTTGCACTGCACTTTGGTAGCAATCCATCGCTCAAACCTGCTAGAACTTCCTAATGCGCATTAATAATTAGTGTCCCCCTCCATAGGTGACAAAGTGAGAAAGCATTGGGGCGGCGTTGATCCCGCACAGGTAGCGATCACTCTGCTGCCACCGCTCACGCCAGCATTCTTCATTAGATATGGAAGATATGGAAAAATAAATCACCGCTTTGGCGTTCTGCACATTAGCAAGGTGCCTCTGCTGCCTGCTGTCTCACGGGAACGAGTGAGATGATGGCTCCAAATTAATTTGTGACACTTAGAATTGATTTTCTAATCCCACATGGTATTTGATAAATAACCCTTCAGAAAACGAACACCTCAGACGATAAATACAGTTATTATCTCTTAGAGGGATAATTAGTGCTTCCTGCAAAGACAGAGCACCCGTGGTCCTCTGCTGCTTCACCACAACCCCAAGTAACACAACTAATGAAAGTTACATTATTCAGTGATCCACAAGCGAAAGCAGCGTTGGATCGTTTGGGCTTCAGGTGTCGCCGGGTCGCAGGTGGTTTGGCAGACAGGCAGGAAAACAGCAGCACTTTCCCCACAAGGTTGGAAAGCATCAGCAGTAATATCTGGCCAATTATGAGGTGTGGTTTTAACTGGCACTATCAAACTCACCTGAGGACACATGCTGGCAATTAAATAAGTTATTGATGCTGTTGCTGGATGCTTTTCTGCACCTATGCACCCTCATTAATGGACTTCTCGCCGTGCCACGTCCTGCCTCTTTTAATTGAGACATTGTTTATTTGTTGGAGCCAGAGTCGTGAAGCAAAATGATGTGTTGTGGTCCCATTAACTGAGCTGGTTTTGTTAGGTCTCTAAATGGGGTTCAGGGTCCATCGAGGGCTTCTTTTAGGAGGTTCGGTTGGACATCAGCAGAAAAAACAGAAGCACAGTTTCATTAGATTCATATTAGGAGTTAGATTAAGCGTTTGCAGTCATGCCGGATGATGGCTCCAAGGATGGAAAATGTGGCCAGAGATTATTCTTCCAAACATGTTTTGATGAAAAGCCTGAACGCCATATCATGCCAACAGAATTAATACAAAAATAAACTGTAAACTGATTTAGAGGGCCAACAAGTGTTTGGAACTGAAGCAGAATTCACCTTCATCCTAGCAGCTAACATTAAAACATTCCTTTTACAACCAAAACCATGAGTTATTACTCAAGATTTCACACAGTTTGCATTTGAGAACGTGTCATGAGGACTGTTGAAGGTCAGGAACTCCTTTCAGACGGTGACTTCCCCTCCAGTGCGAGGCCAGGCAGGTCCTCTGGGTTTCCATATGTAGTGCTCTGTAAGAACAGTCTGGACATCATTGGCCTATTGGGTCATGTTCATATGCGACTGAAGTCAAAACATATGTTGCTTTTGCATTTTCTTTTCAGAAAAGGTTCACATTTACACAGCAATGTGTTGAAAAATATGTCCGTTTACACAGAAACAGTAGAAATACTGAAGACCAGGAAGAGGAGAATCTGGACTGGGAGTCATGGCACTCTGGAGGAAAGCACTTTTCTTATTGTTCATCTACTGAGCATGTGCAGAACAAGTATTTACGACAATCGTGGTGCGAATGCGCAGTATCAGAGTTTTAAAATGTGTTTTCCGTAGCTCGGAGCACCATGCTTTTCAACGCCGTCCACTTCAAACAAACCAAGGCTCCAGTTAAGAGGGTCAGTCTGACAGCGACACAAGTATCCTGATATTCTAAGACTCCATCTTTCACAACCAGCTCATTGTGTCCTTCATGTTCTCAGAGACAAGACACGTGTGTGCAGTGGTGGGGCAAGGGTCCTTGGGGGCTCCAAGCAAGAAATTCATTGGAGCCCCACCCCATCCGTGCACACCGAAAAAAATAGCTTTTCTGCCCACAATTTGCACCTAGCGGGGCCCCCTAAAAGCCGGGTACCCAGGCAAATCCCTGGTTTGCCTGTTGGCACGCCCCGCCTCTGCGTGTGTGAGGAGTCCATATCCGTCCTCAGTCTTTCCTGTCCTCAGAAATACTGAAGGTCGGTTAGTCAGAACTGTAGAAGTTCGTCTTCTGGGTGGTCCTCCACTCTCAACCCTCTATCTATCTTATCTTCCTCTGTGAACAGCTTTCTGCACCAGGCTTTCTTTGACTGCTCAGAAAAAGTTGCCAGGGTGAATAAACCCAGGTTGATGCGAGTTTGAGGCAGAGGTCTGATGCTCTCTTTCACAGCACATGCAGTAAAGCATGCTAATATACCGTGTACTAACAGAGCTCCAGGAACCGGAAGTCAGGTGGAGGCGGCTTTGCCTCATTATGGTTCTGGACCTGGTGTTGGGCTGGAGTGACAGTAATCGGGTACATGCTTCATTCTGCTAGCCTAACGTGTCCACTGGTTTGGTTAACCATATGGTCATCATTCGTCATGATGTTATCATTTTCATTTTAACACCCTTGGAAGTCCTGACGTGTTGGGTCTAAACATATTGATTTCACCTTATTCTTACTTTTACTTTTGGAACTTTTTCCTTTCCACAGTCGCTTATGCTTCCTCATGGGGATCTGTTGGGTTTTCTCTGTGAAAGTGCAGAGAAATTACTGTTTTGTAATTGGTGCTATATCAATAAAGCTAAATTGAATTGGATTGAATTTGCTTTCAAATCAGATTAGTGGAAAAATGAAATGGGATAATCATTGTGAACTCTTTGATTTCTCTGGGTTTCTGTGGGTGGAGGACTTTGCAGTCGCTGCTCCTGGAGCAGTGACGGCGGTGCTTCCTGCTTAGAAGCACCAACAGACTGGAATTTATCTTGAAGCTTTGGATTTGGCCTGAGTTACTGCATATTGTTAGGGGCCAAATTCCTTTTTGGACCTTTTTGTAAAAGTATTCATTGATTATTTCTTCATCATTCAATGCAGCCTGTATTGTTTTGTGGCTTCTGTCTGAGCCTCTGATTAATGTGCTCAGTTAAACTTGGTAAAACTTCCTCATGTGGAGCAGAGAAGACCTATACTCTCAAAACTAAGGTGCATTTCTATCCCTTAAGGTGCGATGTGGATTTATGTTTCCTAAAAGGGCCTCGGGCAAACCTTAAGGTAAACTTTTTGTACCTTTTTGAGAGCCTGAAAGGTGCAAAGCATCAAATGGCACATATATGTAATAGTTTTCTTTATTAGGGTACAATTTTAAGGGCAACTTTTCTTTTCTTTTTAGAGGACTGAGGGGGGTTACCGACCCCTTCCTCACTCACTCCATATAGATTTTGATAATTGCCTTTTTGACTGAATAAATTTGAAAGAAGAAACAGTTGTTTAAGTGAATTTAGATTCACTTTCTATTCATCATGAAATAGCACACTTAAGTTGAACAGGTTTAAATTGTCTTGTTTTATCAAATAATTCTATTTATCTATTGCTTTATTCACATGGACAAGGCAATACAGTTTAATGATTGGTTGACTGGTTGGTTAAAGTTTTAAAGAGTCTACAGTGATTCACTTTTAACTTGAAGGTCAACGTTGACAAAAAAAGCAATGAAAGAAAAGGAAAAACTGCAAACAGTTAAGAACTACTGTTTCCATGGGCCAGTGGAGGGGGTCAGACGGTTTTGCTATGGCGCTTGCTGGGCGTTCAGTTGAGGAACTGCTTAAAGACTGTGAGAAGAAGACAGGTGTGACAGAGGTTGAAGTTCAGAGATTCAGAGGTAACCACTTTAAGTTTGCCTTTCACAAACTGCAAGGGTACAAATAAGTACCCATCGTTTGGGGTACACCTGAAGTACCCTGGAGGGTAGCTTCCCAGTGACAAGCCACTGGTACAATGTGATCCTGTTTAATTCCTGAGAGTGTTCAGAAGATGGAAAAGCTCATCATCAGAGCGCCACAGACATGGACACTGACTGACGACAGCAGAAGGCCAGCTCTGTTATTATTTCATGTTGTTCTTCATCTTGCAAACCGTCGCTTGAGCTACTAAACAATGTGTCTGTGCTGTTCAATGATAAGCAGCCATATTGTGATTCTGATCACTGACGTAACATTCTTGTGTGGCTCTGACACTGGTGACTTATTATCCACTGCGAGCGGCAATCCAGTGACTAATTCAATCATTGTCAGCCATGTTGTATCGCCAACTGTCAATTGAGAAAAAGCAGGCAGAAACTGAACCAATTACAGTAAGAAAAGGCCAAAGAGAACGGCTGACATGAGCAACTCTCACACAAACAGGAAGTGGCATTTTGTGGATTTAGCAAATGTTTATCCATGCATTCATTTATTGGGAGTTGAGTTAATCCCAGTGGATTTCTGGTAAATAGAGACGGTTTCTTCCCGGACCGGTCAAACCTTTATTTAATGCTGCTGATTAAAGACTGTACAGCAGATGTAGTCACATGATTTAACTGTGAACTTCTTTCAGGTTTCTTGGATTAATGACTGCTCCACTTTTCAGACGGCATATTCACAGTCAGAGGTGTTTTCTGCTAAGAACACACTGTGGTTACAGCTATTCTAGCATGGAAATGTAGGAGCAGTTAATTATTTATTGCTGAAATTCAAATGGTAGGTACATTTTAGTGATTGTAGCTGGAATGTTAACGTTATAAAGTTATTAAATGAAATGCATACAGATAGTCAGATTATGCTGTCATTTTTGCTCATGATCCTTTTATGTGGATCAGTGAAGACACTTTCTTTGCACATTGAACTTAAATCTTTAGCTTTGCCTGTAGCCATCAGCTGCTGCTCATGTTTATTGCTGGCATAGCCAAATATGTATTTAGAAATATGAATGACTCAATAATGACTTCCTCTGTCAAGCTGGCCTAGTAAATCTGATAATCGTGATAAGACAACTTTATTAACCTCAATCCAAGCAATGCAGGCTAGCAGTTCACCTAGTTTAACAAAGAAAACATGAATACGTTTTTTAAAAGCAGCATACCACACTGACCCTGGTGTTCAGTTCATGTGTCAAAACACAACTGTGGTGCAGATACTGTAATTACTTTGAGTTTAGATCAAGTCTCAAGAAATCAAAAGTCAGACACTTGGAGATGAATCCCAGTCTCGCTGTCAAGTGCTGATTCAAGTCTTCAATAAGTTCCCAGTAAATTAACATTACAGTCAAGGTTGAGTGTTCTCCTTTGTACGACTGCGTCAACAGTTGAGCAGGGTGTTCTGGATTAATGGTACTTCAGATTTGACAGCTGGGAAAGCAGATGAGTGGAGAGGGTGGGGCTTATTTCCCTCCAGAGGACAAGGAATGAAGCACAGCTGGCACAATGAGTGGCGAACAACATGAGAATGAAACAAAGGAAATCTGACATAACACTGTGAGCCGAAGATTCTAGAACCGAGAGGAACCGGGACAAAACCAGTCACGGAACCACAGGACAACGCAGGACAGGTTGGCCACTGGATTAGTAAGAATATACAGCGATAAGCAAGAAGACGCTGGCCTCAAGCCCAGACTGAGTGGAGTTTCCATGTTCTCCATGTGCAATCATCGTTTTTCTCTGGGTTTCTTATCACGAGCCTGCATTTAAAGCTAAATGTCCAGTGGGTGAAATGTGAGTTTTGTTTGTGTGATGATGGACCGGCAGCCCGTCCAGGTATAACTTCCCTCCATCACCACCGTCAGACAGGATCAGCGCCGACGCCCAGTGACCCTGGATGGAGGAGAAAAAACGGTGGGTAAAGAAGGGAGATAGATGGATGAACACAGAAGCTGTAACAGCAACAGATAAGTTACATAAAATGAAAGGTGAACTTGTTGGAAAAGTGATGTGTCTGATTTTCAGGGAGAGAATGTTCCAGGAATCTTGTCAGACAAAAGCGATCTGGGCTCATAGCTGGAGAAGAAGTCGGACAAGTATTTATGTGGAAGCCGACCGGCCCTCTGAAGGAGTATCCTCACAAAGACGCTTTGTCTTGCTTTCTGATCATTGTCTCTTTTCTGTGTTATCTCTGCACCGGCTCTCCGAGTCGAGACAAGGTTTCAGCTAAATGATGAAACTCCTCGCAGCAAAGTGTCCTCAAATAGTCCCTGCGATCTAATGTGGCTCCATTTGGAGGTTCTTGATATGAAAAGGTTGGAGTGCCCCTCGAGTGAAGCACAGGGACTCTTCTCGCTTCTCTTTAAAATTCATAAGGGAAAAAGTTCCATTTTGCCAGTTTCGACACGGTGAAATTTAGTCTTTTCCATCCACCTTATCGAAACAGTGTTTCTCATTCTGGTACGGACTTTTGCCATAACGTCAAAATTAGTGTGTCTAATGCTCCCACTATTGTTTTACTCCCTGCATGCAGCGACGGGGGAGGCAGAGGGGCTTGTGAGCGGCTTTGCCCAAGTGGAATGGAGCCTCCCTGACAGTATGGCTTTCACTCTAAATGTAAATGAGAGGGGTTTTAGGAGAGTGCTGGTCAGGTAACATGTGCCTACAGTAGAAAGTGCTCCTTTCGTCTGGTCTCAAAGACCACAAACACTGCTTCAAAGCCGGAGGCAACTGGCGTCTTGCTTTCATGTCACACATGAAGCACGCGGGACGGCGGCGTCCACTGCAGTGGAGACGTAGACGAACGCACAGATCCCACACATGGCCCGCAACCGTGCGTTCACACATGGGCAAAATGCAGAGTTTGAAGAGCGCCATCGGTTCCGACCTGGTCAGATCACAGCAGACAGACGGAGGTTGTTGTGGTTAAAACCAGACTTCCTACTGAACACGTCCGAATACTTTCATTTTCATAACATCTCTTTATGGCTCCATCTGCTTTGCTCGGCTCCCTTTTAGGGTATTTATCTTTCATTTTGCATCTTAATCATTCACAAAATAAAAGCTAATTCAAATGACTCAGTGAATCCATTAAAAAGCCACTCTGCCTTAAAATAACCTTCCCCCATCAAAACGCTTCCTCGTATAGCGCAGACTTTAAACAACAACCTGCGGACTGCCAGACAGTCGTCTGCCGACTCGGGCTCCCTCCCAGAACACACTCAGCTTTTCTGTTCATCAGGAGGCACTTTGTTAAAACCAGCTCCACTCATCACTGCGGTAAACCTCCAGGCGGAAAAGGAAGAACCGGCTCCTATTTTTAGAGGTGAATCGCGTCGGGTGATTGTATTTCAAGGTGACAGCCAGCCTTCCTTCTTGGTGAGGTTGTGTTTTTCTGAATGGAGTTTGCATGTTCTTCCCATCATGTGTGTGTTTTATATCCTGGTTATTCTCACAGTCAACACGTCTGAAAAATTCACTGTTGAAATCAAGACCACCTGACCTGAGACCGAGTCCAGACCAACACCAGAATCTACTTGATGTAACATCAGATTATAGAGCATCTTCCTCCTCTAACTTCAGATTGTAGAGCATCTTCCTCCTCTAACTTCAGATTATAGAGCATCTTCCTCCTCTAACTTCAGATTATAGAGCATCTTCCTCCTCTAACTTCAGATTATAGAGCATCTTCCTCCTCTAACTGTTACGTCCTGCACGTCTGCGTCCCGTTAGGGGCGCTGTTGTTTGTTCTGGTTGCTTCCTCAGGTGGGCGGTGCTGGGAAGGCTGTTTCCTGAAGTGTGGGTCAGCTCGTCACTGAATGAGATTCAGCTGCGTCACCTGAGGCTCCTCTGTTTAAGTGGGGCTCAGTCTTCAATCAGTGCTGGATCGTAACACACCAGCAGTTAGTTTTGCATGTATGTGACTGGTTGCAGCCACTGGGGCCTCGCTAACCTGAGTATCTTGTCCAGTCTTCCCAGCTGCCTGCTCTGGCCAGTTTTAACTTCAGAAGCAGGACTTCTGCACACGCTTCTCTGGAGTACCCACCACCTGTCAGGATTCTCACCTTCTGGACAAGATCTCCATCCATAAGCTTGGAAGGAAATAAATCTGTTTTTCCCTTCACTTCTCTGCCTTTTGCTGTCCGCACCTGAACCTATCAACTGCACCATAACACTAACATCCCAATTATAGAGCATCTTCCTCCTCTAGTATCCAGATTATAAAGCATCTTCCTCCCTCTAGTTTAATGAGTGAATGAGACTGATTGCTGACAGCGACACTGCGAACATCCAGATAATCTTTTAAGTCATGCATGAATCGCTTTTCTAAATAACCTTTACCGACTGGAGGCGGTAGTCCAGAATATGTTTTTTCTTGGAGTTTTAAACCCCGCTGGTGTCCGGGCTGGACGGAGCCTGGGTTTTGTCCACTGCCAGCTGGGATCGACTGCTGCTTGCTGCGACCACATGTTGCATCGATGGGGTGTGATCCAGGTGCAGTCAGGTTTTGTTCTTTCATCAAACGTGGCCTCTTTGCAACAACTGTGTCATCATTCTTGCATGAATTTTTTCCACATACCTTTAAACCCAGAGAAAAGAGAGACGGGAGGTGATGAAGAGAGGAGGGCACCGGGGGTTTACACAACTGAAACACCTTTCATACCACGATAAGGAATGTGACTTTTTTGTGCTCGCAGAGACACATGAGGCAGCTTGAGAACAGAGAAAGCTTTTATGAATCCGGTCTGATGATGACATATCATTGTACAAATGGAAAGAAGCATCTATCACACCCTAATGACTGTGCACCAATATCAACATTTCAGTGTATTTACGCCATCTGCAGTTTACCTATAATGATTCTGCATGGATGAATGGAACCAGTTTATTTATCCTCCCACTTTGTCTGCAGATTATTTCCTGCAGGTTCAGCAGGACCACATGAAACCTCCTGCACCATGCTGTGTGTGTCCAACAATTACAGGGAAAGAAATTCCACCTTCCCGAGCACCGTGTGGATCGGATCAGAATAGTTTCTATCCTTTATTGTTGCTTTGCTCGAGCTTCGTGTGGCAGTGGAAGCTGGAGGGAAACTGTATAAAGTGGGTTTGAACCCTGGCAGCTGCGTTTTGGACCCGCTGAAGACTGTTTATCGGTTATTGGTTCAGGAAGTCCAGTTAAAAAGAGTTTCAGCAGTCATGATGAGAAAGAACGAGGAAATCAACAGAGAGTTTTGGGTAAAATAAGAGAACACAGACTGTGCACAGAATGACTGAAATCAGCATCAATCAGTGTCTCCTCTGCAGATCACAGTCCTCTGCTCTACAGAACTTTAGCTGACAGTGGACCTCCATTTACTCCCGCCGGCTGTTTTCATTTTGTCTGCATTCCTCGCACATTGAATAGGGATACTTCTGTTTCAGTCCTGCAGCTTTGCTTCACTTCTTTTTTGCCTGTTATTGCAGAGTCATGGAGCCAGAGCTGCTTCTGGGTAAAGACCCTGCTAACGTTCCAAAACACTGACAATGCAAAAAAATAAAAAGGAAAACTTTGGTAGCTTTTTGTGTGTGTGCACCTGAAACTGCAGCATTTTGATGACGTCTCCTTGTCACAGGAGGAGGATTCAACTTTTCTGAAAGGCTGCTGCTGTGCTCCATGGCCAGCAACAGCCGTATGAACACAGTTCAACTGGGTGGTCTGCCCAGCCCTCCTCGCCCTCTGTTAATGTTTATAGTATATTGTTCTCCCGTGTGTGTATGTGTGTGTGAGTGGGGGGCATGTTATATGACATAACATTACTAATTGCACCTTTAAGATTACATGTGCAAAATAGTGTGTTTTATTAAAAAAACATGGTTAATTTGAATTGAGGGCTTTGTTGTAGCAGCATTTTTCAATCCAAACTGATTTTGGTGGACAAATTAATCAATAGACAGACTTAGATATATTTACACAACAAAACCAAGTTCATACAATCGTGTGTTGTTTCAGTGTAGCAGTTGGAACAACTTTAGCATTAGCCTGGCTACATGCGTAGCATTGATGGAAAGATGAATTTCATATTCAGACTTCCATCCCAGATGCATGGGAACTGATTCAAACGCATGGGAAGTGATTTGCTAGTTATAAAATATCTCTATGTGCTCAATCACTCGATACATGTGTTTTC
The DNA here is from genome assembly GCF_902148845.1 of Salarias fasciatus. Lineage (NCBI taxonomy): Eukaryota > Metazoa > Chordata > Actinopteri > Blenniiformes > Blenniidae > Salarias > Salarias fasciatus. Next base: position 3,155,094 of record NC_043745.1, read on the forward strand.
TGAATTAAGTATAGCAGCTTCAAATGTAGAAACAAGCCTAAATTCAAGGTGATTACACCAAAGGCACATTTATCTATTGTGTTCTCCTTCTGTTTATTCCAGAAAGATCAAACTGATGGTGTCACTTGCTGCCATTCGACCCTCTTAGAATTCCAATCAACAGTTGCAGAAGCAACAGCGGGGCTTATCTCACGCAGGCAACACGATTTTCTTTAAAACTTGAAGTGTCACAAATCTAATTAGACGTCAAACGAACGTTTACACAGATGTGACATACACCAGTCCAATTTACATCTTTTGGGAATATCAGTGCATTTGATCTTCCGCACAAACAAATCTCTTTTAGCGCGCTTTATTTCCAGAGGTTCAAAGACGGGATTCTGTTTAAATCAAAGCGATTTATACATCGATGTCAGTGGCGTATAGTAAGCAGGAGCCACTGTTAGCTAACGCTGCGTCTAAACTCCTGAAAGAAAATTAAAAATCCCAGCCCGCGGTTCAGCGCACTGCATGTTGAGAGTGAACGGCTGGTTACAGTTCTGTAGCTGCGTGACTCCTCTGTTCTGAGTTCTGGTGTCTGACTTTGGGGAGTTTCTATCAAGTTGACATGATATATTAAAAACTCTCCAAACTGAGAAGACAGCTCTTAACAATGTCCTCACAGGATCTGCTTCCAGGTCAGGGCTTCGGGAAGCTGATGGGATACCTTGAGCCAATGTTTTACTCTTATCTGAGTGTTTTTAGAGAGCCAATAAGTGCCTGGAACATCCTCCATTCAAACAGTATCATTGTTTCTGCTATAACATTTTAGTGGACAGATAAGCTAACAATACTATCTAGTTGTCTGATTTTATGAACGTCTCTGCCAGAAAGGATGAAGTAAATTAGTTTTGCAGCGCAAAACCTACCAGACAGCAGCCACACTTACGGCCTGAGATCTCTGAAGGAGAACGTCACACTGAATAAAGATAGCTTTTTTTCGGTTTGCATGTTTTGGATGTGATAAAGCAACAATAAGGCCATGAGTGAAATCACCAGCAAGCAGGATTCAGATTAGAGTCTTCTGTCAAGTGCTCGTGTCTGATTTCAGTTCAGTTCAATTCTCTAATAAAATATAATATTGTAGCACCAAATACATCAGTCATTTGAAGGACGATTCCACATGAGCAAGCAGAGGAGACAGAGGAAAGGAAAAACTCCCTTTTAACAAGAACAACCCTGCAGAACCAGACTCAGAGGAGGCTTTCTGATGTTCCAGAATGTACAGAAATACTATTCAAAGATGTGACTGTCCATGACTTTGCCAAACATGAAGGAATGGTCCCACTTTTAGTGAAAGTGAGGTGCTCTGGTGTAATGCATGCTGGAAACGGTTTCAGCATCTCTGCAGACAGTTCTGTAAAACAGTAGCAGCTCTTTGCTGACTGATGTGCGATGGTATCGGCTCTGTGACTGAAGGAACGGCTGAACCTGCCTCAGTCTGACAGAATGTAAACTACGACACTGAGTGCTGAGAAAAGCCTCTGAGAAGGCCTGCATGACAATAAATTATGTCTCGTTGCTTGGATCCAATTATCCTGCTGTAGCCATGCTAGCTCTTGGGAGCGCGGCGTCTGGAGCTGCGCCGCTGCCGGTGCGACCCATGGCTTCAGAGATTTCAAAGGTGAACCACATATATGTCTCCAGCGAGCGGGTCCAGAGCTGGAGGATCAGAGCAGCGCCGGGTCCCCCGAGGGGCCGGGCCGGATGTGCTAAAGAAATACATTCTGTGATCAAAAGGCAACAACAGAGAGCGTGTGTCCTCAAAAAAAGAACAGCACACAGCTTTCATGCAGCAGAAGAAGCAGGCAGGCTGGCAGGGCCACAACCTTAACTGCAGGTATTTTCCTGCTGCGGGGAGGGTGGAGTGAGGGCTTGGGGGTAATAGAGGGGCTGAGCCAGGCAGGAGGCAGGTGTCTGCCAGTGTGTGTGTGTGTGTGTGTGTGTGTGTGTGTGTGTGTGTGTGTCGGCACCAGAAAACACGCAAAGGGACCCTCCCCAGAGGCAGGAAGATAGTAGGGGGTTGAGTGGAAGTAAACTACCTTCCAGTTGCCATCAGAGCACCACCTGCAGGAGCAAAACTTTCACAACACACACACACGCATGCACACATGCTCAGTTTTTTAGACACACACACACACCCATCGTGAGGCTTCCTCAGGGTACCTTTCCTCAGTCTTGTCAATCTGTGCCCCCTCTCCCTTCTGCAGCCATCGGACTGCAGGAGAATTTTAAAACTTGCAGGAGGCACCGAGAGAGGACATACATGAAAAAGACGAAATTTCCCAACATAAACAGCCTGTGGCTAATCTTTGAAAGCTTGTATCAAACTCCTTTGAGTATCCAATACAAACACGGGCTTGTTGTGCCGTGCTGTCAGATGAGTAATCGGTGTTGAGGTAGCGCTCGCTGACAAAATGTGCTCCTGTCAAAGGAAGAAATCCTCCGTATTCCACTGCAAACAATGACCACAGCATACAGGGAAGACTTCGCTCAATACATTCACTCACAAGGTACACCAACCCTGATCGATGTTTTCTTTGTCTTTAATAGAGTCATTGAGTGTGTATCTGTACAGAAAGTTGTTAGATTTAGTCAAACTTATCATTCTCTTAGCTTCTTACTCATCGTTGATGTTTAATAATGTAAATCTGCATTTAGGATCTTTGCCGTCACCCATCAACAGCTGGGATTGGCTGCAGAGACCCTGAGCAGGTAGGAAAACATCTGGATTTCCTGCAAGAATTGACCAGACAGCTGACTGTTCTCAATATATTTAGATTTTCTACCCGGGAGAGGCATTATTTACCATATGTCTTTATTTCATCAGATTTTAAGTGACTTTTGTACCATTGACTGTAGCAGAGTGTGATAAGTAACCTCTGAGAGGAACATCTGAACTGTTGTCTTTGGTTATAAAGACATATTAGCTTCTGACATATCTGAATTTTCTTCTCATAGAGGAGAGAGTAAAATTACAAGTGAATTTGTCCAGGTGTGTTTTCTGTACATCAAGCTATGGTCCACTTTTCAACACCAGTTAGTGAGCAAAGGATGAAGATTTGATTATCTCAGACAACTTTAAATTTATCATTGATCTGCCATTAATGCTCTTAACGTACATCGAGAATCATCTACCAAGAGAGAAAAGCTTTGGAAGTCGTTAGCGTCGCTCTGTTGACAAAGAAGAAGAATTCAGAAATGCTAGCAGAGCTGTTGTGGCTAACTGTGTTTGATTATTTTCGCTGATACAGCTGAAAGATTTTCGAGCAGCTCATGGCAACATGAAGTTTCTCACTAAAGCCAGCGCTAAGCTAGCTCTGCACTTACACCCATGGATTATAAGATTTCAGTTTCAGATTAAAAATGTTCTACACCCTCAAGTTTTTCTGGATTTCAGAACAAATTCTTATATTCTTGATGTTAATACCATATGTGACCACTAGATGTCACTATATGACAACAGAATGCTGCTACAGTGACTTACAATGAACAGGAGAGACAGAAAAAAAGTTTTTTGGAGTGAAATGTGTCAAAACAGATGAACTCTAAAGGAAGGTCGGTGTGTTTGTGGCGACGTGCACGAGGAGCTTATGTAGCAGGACTCAAAGGGGTCAAATCCTGTGGTGCCTGTGACAGAAAGGGCGTTTAATTCCAAATTTATGCAGCTCAGGTAGAGCTGCAGGTCAAGGACAGCGTGCGCTTGGATCCGGCGGCCATGTTGTAAACAGAGTAGCCATTTACCTGCCAATCACCGGCCCATCGCTGGAGGACCGGACACGGATCTGCAATATCCACAGTCAGCAGGCAAACAAGCTGTGTGTGTGTGCACGCGTGCGTGTGTGTGTGCTGAAAGAGCTTTGCATCCAGAGTGCTTTTGACCTCCAGGGTGAGACAATTTGGAGTTCCTTCAAGCACTATGAGTGGAGTCGACGTGGCAGCCTCGGCTGCCCCCGTCCTCCTCCATCACGCCGCCCGTTACTCCTAATCAGAACCGACATATTGTCTGTCTGTCAGTTCATTCAGTGGCCATGTTGACTCCAAAGTTTGTGCTATTGCCAGAAATTGCTTTCTGAGCTCAGGGATGAAGGACGAAATCAGAGGAGTGAGTCGCCTTCCCGTATGGAGGAGTTTTTCTGTAGAGACGTAACAATGCTGAAAATACAGAAAGAAGAATACACTTTGTACAAAGGCGCAGTCATTAAATTCAGTAATGCTCGCTGTTAAATTAAATCAGACGGAGCTCCCTCTGCCTCACCTTTCTCACCGTCTCTCTGCTTTGGCTGCGATTGGTTGATGGGAATCCATTAAAGTGTCCGAATGATATCTATTAAAATGTCCAAATGAGATTTGACTTGCATTTCTTTTCACAGACAAGTGAAAATGATGAAGAATATAGTAAATAAGAAAGAGCGACCTAGATGCACATGTTAATAAAGCTTTGATCGGAGCAGGGGCTTTTAAATCATTAGCTGAGCGCCAGGCTCCGCGCTTCCTGGCATTAGCATTTGATGTTTTTCATGCAATTCTTTCAGAGATAATCATTTCATATCTTTAAAGGCTGGCCATTTGGAGGGCTCCACATGCGGAAGATTTCCAAGCTCCCATAAGCAGAGCTGTAATGGCAGGTGAGGCGCAGCGTGGCGTCTCTGGAACTTCTTTCAACTGTTGTTCTCTGAGTTGTTTACCAGCAGAGTAGAAAGAGAGGATTCATGCATACAGTACCATGGCAGCAGAGATGGACACTTTCCAGAATAACGTCTTTTATTCCTTTCTGTTCAAAGTTCAGAAGACTATATATATATATTATATATAATATATATATATATATATATATATATGTAGATTATATATATGTATATATATGTATATATATTATATATATATTATATATATATATACATAGGTTTATTCAAACCTCTCTGTGAAGAGGACAATACTCAATAAACAATATCAGCTTGATTGATTGATTGATTGATTGGTTGATGATCCCTGGTTTGATCATGAGCTCATTGTGTGAAGTTTGCATGTTCTTCATGAAGGTAACCGGCTTCCTTTCAAAGGTTAAATTATAACGGTGATTCTAAACTTCTCTCAGGTGTGAGTCTGTGTGCCTTGACCCTGTACTGTTCTGAGAGATTAATTTCTTGCATTCACTTCTGGTTTTCACGTAACTGGACATTGCCTTCTTATGCTGGGGCGGCAGGGATAAAGCCCTCTCCAGCTCCTGCAGCACTAAACGTAAAAAACAAAAGCAAGTAATCAATGCAGGATGGAGCCATAACAGAAAACGCTTCAAACAAAAAAATGTCAAGATTTTATAAATTGGTGGATATCATGCAGATGTCACTTTGACAAGTAGATCAGTTCCTCAGGTGAAGTTCTGCGTTTACACAACATTTTAAAGTGACAAACCAATCCACTGTCCAATAGAAACAAAAGAATCTTGAATTATTTCTGGTGTCAGTGTTTCATATACATAAAATGAGTACTCACATCCGGCGATTTCAATGAAAATGTTCCTTCATAACGTTGAAAATAAAGTTTGTTTAATTTATGTACTGAATAATTCATTACCAAAAATCAGTTGGAATAGAAAAATGTATCTTTTTGCATCAAATCCGCAATAAATTATTGATATTAATTGGTAACAAAGCTCTCTATTAATGTTTAATATCATTTTTCAGTCAAATCCCATCATAATATTGGACATCTAATCTCAGAGTCCAAGTGCATAACTGTGCATGTGCAGAAAGGATCAGCTCTCCCGACAGTGTCGCCTTTTAGTTCCTGAAAAGTTTTGTGTTTCCACTGCAATGCTCTGAAAACCATGTGCTTTTAGACTGAAATGACAGAAACACTGCAAACAGCAGTGAGTGTGCTGAAACACTAGTGGGTCATTTGTTCATGTAATGAGACCACTCCGAGAACAACACACTGAACATCAACCTGGAGAACAGGCGTTCACATGGACAGAACACCAAGCTGGATTGTTACTACAGTGACTGTCAACTCTAAACCTACCAGGTCCAGGAGGACCTGGACTGGAACCAGGACCAGGAGAACATGGACTGGGAGTCCTGACACTCCAGAGGAAAACACTATTCTTACTGTCCGTCTACTGAGCATCTGCAGAGCAGCTGTTTACTTGCTGTGGAGCTCAGGACCAGGACCAGGACCAGGACCAGGACCGAGACTAGGACCCGGACTAGTGACAGCATTTCCACCAACTGCACAGGGCATTTTCAAAAAGTTCTACTTTTCGTTTTCAACACGTTATGTTTTCAGTGACGCTGAGCATCGTTGTCTTGTAAACAGAGTTCTGCATTTTCACTTAAAAACACTGCTGTGTGAGCGGAGCCTCGATCTTTACACAAATACACCACTGCACAGCTTTGTAAACATGTTGAGTAACATCATCGTAACTTCCCTCCAACAGTTAGTGAACTTTATTGGTGTTTGCAGAAATCTTTCAATTGCTCCAATAACAGACCTCAGATTTGTTAGGAAACATTTTTTGTTTAATTCATTGACATGATTTTCAAACTGAGTCGGTGTTAAACTCCCAGATGTGTTACGTTGAATGAGCTGTGAGACGGGATGTGTGTGACGGGGACAGAGCAGCAGAAGCACATTCCTCATCCATGCTCACAAAGGTGACAAACCCTGAACTTTTCCGCTCATTGAACGCCAGCAATACGTCCAAGGTTCCTTTCTATGTTGTGTACATCTCAGAGGCCGTGTTGGAAATAAGTGGAATCTGTGTGTCTGCTCTCCACAGGTCTTGATTTGCTCCACGAGCACTTCTTCCTGAACACCAGTGAGGAATGTGTGTACTTTTGCCACTTTTGCTTCCTGCAGAGCAGCGCGGTGAAGTACAAACTGTTTTTCCAAATAATCCCCACTGTGCCGACGAGCAAGGAGGAAGCTGGAGATGTACGAGTAAACACACACACACACACACACACACGTGCACACACGCACAAAATGCACAAATCCACAAAGACTCCAGGCGCCAACAACATATATTCCAGTTTCAGCCACTGTGTGGAAAGTTTTCAACAATTCATTTAAATGTAGATGCGTTGTGGCAGATTGGTTGAAAATGCTTAATGGAATTTATTATCACCAGAAGTAAAATGCCCGTCTTAATGAAAATAATATAACAAAGTTGAGAAGTTTTGAATAGTCTTCTTTAAAACAATAGGCAGTCATTTCTCTGATTTACTGGGTCTCCAAATCAAATTGAGATTGCATATCCATATAATAGATCCCGTCATTATTGCCAGGGAGAGATATATGGACGCAGAGTTCCTTCCCCTACAGCCCCAGCGCAGCTTTCATCTCGATGTGATTGCTCAATTGCATGTTTATCATCCATGACATTGGCGAAATGTTTCTTTCTCAGAGTCACCTCATAAAACCCTCATTTACAAAAGTTTAGCTGAGATTAGTCCATTAGCCAAATTACCTAGCCAAGCAGTTGATTTCCAGACGCAGTGTCTTCAATCTGCAGCACAGCATGGGACGGCGCTCCCACCAGAAATGAGGGAGCAGGCGAGAGATGAGAGGCCCGGGAACACGGAGGGGGAAGAAAAGAAGAAGAAAACCCAGCGGTGCCGAAGGGAACCACCTCTAATCTCTGCAGCGGCGTGAGTCACCCAACCTTTCCTTCTCCTCGGGTTCAACCTCGAGGAGGAAGCAGGCGCTGCTTATAATGTCAGCTGCCTCATAAGAAGCCGGATCGACTCGGCCCCGACACCGTGATGCTCGCGCTTAATTGAAGGATCAGAGATGAGGCGAGAGCTGACCCTGAGAGCCCTTCACGCCGGGGGTAATATCAGCGCGACGCCCGGCGTGTGCAGCCCGGGGCTGCGCTCACCTCTCTGGTGAGGAGGCTGATTCCGACTGCATGGATGAGGAGGAGACGGACTCTTGAAGAGGCTTTCCGAAGGCCTCTCATCGGTAGACGTCTCAGTTTGGGTTCGCCCTCTTCTTGGCTCGGTCAGGTTTTTTTTTCTTTTTTTTTCAGATTTTTAGCAATAACACAATCACCACCTGCGTTCTGTCTGCCCTTTTCTTACTTTTTCATTATCACTCAATGGCTGCGAGAGATTAAAAGGCATGAATTCAGAAGTACAATCGCTCAATTTTCTTCTTCATCCTCCTCCGTCTCCCTGCTTCATTCTCCTGGACAGGTCCGCTGTCTAAAGCCAGGCTTGACCCCCTATTTAGAGGAGTTAATGCAGTGGAGTGTTGATGTGTAAGTCGGTGGGGTGGGGTGGTGGGGTCGGGGGGGGGGGGGGGGGGGGGGGGGGGGGGGTGGGGCTGTATCACCTCCATACAGTTGGCTCCGGGGAGAATTTCATTCCTTTTCATCTGTCACTCTCAAGGTGTCGTTCTCCACCCCAGGTTGTTATCGCCGCGCGGGCCCTGACAGCTTCAAGCCGCTTCCTCCAGGGAGGAAAAATGGCAAAGCTTTGACGATGAATGCGTTCGGAAGGAGACGAAATGACATATCGTCTGTGCACAGACGTGGATTGATGCCACATTATGCAGCCGTCCAATAAACAGGGAAAACCAAGGCACAATGTCACAATGTTCATTTGGTCCCATTCAACGGTAATTCTCGGATTAGTTTGTAACGTCTTGTTAATACCCGCCGTGACACTCATAATACAGTTTCTGCTCATATTACAAATCTAGTGTAAACAAAACCGTTCATGGTAAAACCTGAATTTCATTTACTGATTCACACAAATCAAACAAGACTGTTGACAAGAAGAGTTATCCCCCAGAAAATAAGATAAATCTGTTAAACAACCATCGGCTCAATTAAAGTTATTCCAGCTGGTCCAATGCACAGAAACAAAACATCTCTGATTATTTCTAATGTGGGAATTTGACATTTTAACATCTTGAGATTTCTCTGATAATGTTAAATCAAAATAGCTTCATCTCGTCCTGCATCTCAGCTAGATTGTTCCATTTAGAATAATTTCATTCTCAGACCCATTTGACTTCAGTGTTTCAAGTGCAAAACACTTTACTTTTCAATTTTCAGAAAAATTTTGAAAACATAATTGGCAAAAATTAATAAATTGATGTTCGCATGACAGGCCACTAGTTGGGGCTGTTTGCTGTTTCTGTAATGAAACCACACACACACACACACACACACACACACACACACACACACACACACACACTGCAGAGAACAGTCCACTCTAAACATTGACAATGGAGAACAAAGACATTCATATGGACAGAAGGCCAAGTTGGACTGTTATTATGGTGACTGTCAACTCTAGAACTACCAAGTTCAGGAGAACCTGGACTTTGGCTGTGTTCACACCGACTTGGGTCGAGCCAGGACTCCTTTTGGGAAGTGTGAATTTGTAAATCAGCCTCCTCATAAATAACTGAATTGTGTTTTCATCGTCGAACCAAAAGGGCGGAGCGGGATGCGCTATGACTCAAATGACGCGGTGGGTGCGTTTTTTTACTTCTTCTGGTGGAATACAGAACAAACAATGTGATGCAGTCATTATACGCATTAGAAGAATGAACGCTTTTGTACTTCGTCACTGCAGGAAAGTCAAACGACACCAAAATGGCACAAAACAGCTCTAAGACTGGAGCGGCTCTGTGTTGCCAGATTGGGTGGGTTTCTGCAAAATCAAGCTTTTTTATTGAACACGTTGGACGGGTTGATGAAATGCTTATGTGTTTATGACATGTTTTTTAATTATAAAAATACAGTTTTAACGTGCATTTTCAACCGAGATGGCGGTTTGGGCTGCTTACTATTGAGTTAAAGGAGTGTTTACGGGAGAGAGCGACAGATCTGGCAACCTCCTCCAGCGGGCTGCAGACACAGTGCTGCGGCGATTCCGTTCTGCAGACGGAACGCAGCCAGAGCGGTTGTTCTGTTGCACAGGATTTTTCTGCAGGCCGTACAAACCGCCGACTTTCAGAAGGAAGAGCGGCTCTCCTCTCCGCCGTGCTGGATGCGCGCTCAGAATAACAGTTGGTGCGTGTGCTACGGAAGCCTCACACGGACAAAGTGCGGCAAACGAGGAAAGCTGGCTGGACCCAGGGAGCGACTGAGTTCTCACCGCATCTAGATGGAGCCGGGTCGACCTCGGACCTCCTCCTCGAGGCGGCCCCGGCTCCACCCAAAAGTAGGTCGACCCAACATGAAAACGTGTCACACTGTGGCTCCGGCTCCACCACGTCAGTTAGGTCGAGCCAAATGCTTTGGTGTGAACACAGCCTCTGACCAGGACCAGGAGAAGCTGGACCGGGATTCCTGACACTCTGGAGGAAAATGCTGTTCCTGTTGTCCGTCTGCTGAGCATGTGCAGAATGACCGTTCATCATGGCGGTGGCGCAGATGTGCAGCAGCAGTGTTTCAGGAACGCTGTGTTTTCCCCATTTCCATGGAGATGGGTTTGCATTTTTATTAATGCTACGAAAGTTTTTTGTTGTCACGTGAAAATGTTGTGTAAACGGGGCTTTGGATAATTCTCTAGTTATACTGACACTACAACGAGTTCAATAAGTGTCAGTAGGACTTTTCTTCGCTGAATGATAGTTCCACTTTGATTGTCACAGTGTGAAACAGCTGGAAACATTCTGAATGCACAAAGCCACATTCCTGCTAGTTTTATCTCCAAACTGCTCAGTGATTGCAGAACTTTGATCTTCAGCTTTTTGAAGGTTTTGTGTATGCCTATTCAATAATTCAAAGAAACTCTTATTCAAAGTGGAAACCAGCTCACACATGTTCCATTGCAGCTGTTTACTGGAGGTTAAGAAGCTCAGCTGTACAGGAAGGCTATAGGAGAGGCAGCAGCACAAGGCCAGGTGGAGACTGTGTGAAGCTAATCTTATGAATTACCCAAGAAACGAGTTCCACCGAGGGACGTTTTCCTCCGTTACAATAATACATCATCTCATGGAGAATGTCGAAACATTTTTAATTCTCACAGTCCGTCTCGTCGGCTGCGAGGCCTGGCGCTGATCACAATGCAATAGATTGCATCAATCACTCCCGGGATTCCTGTGAATTAATTCCAGCACACTAAATATGCAACGCATCGCATTCATTATTGATAACTCCAGTCAAACCAATGTCAGCTACCTGAAGAGACGGCTCAGCCTGGTTTTACCGGCTTCACAATGCAGCACATATTTATTGGAGCCGTGATCACGAAGGTGAACAAAAAGTCACAGCGAGCGCGTCATGTTGAATCTGTTGAGATAATGCTTTAATAGCATGCCTCTGTAATTTCCTGCTAATTACTAAATCATTCATTGGCTGTGTTTTGAAACACAACAGAGGGTTGTGTTTTTTTAATATCTGGCAGCCAGAACCTCAATATATGAGCGAGCGGAGCGGCGTGACCTGAGATCCAGAGGTGCTGCAGCTGGATTAACAGTCGTTTGTTCATTAGAGTCAATAAAAGCGGCTCACCATTCAGTCTGTCATGTTCAGGCAGATAGGAGAGACGAGCTCCTTTTAAAGAGAGCCTTTTGAGTCAACTCCAGAGATGTTTATGTCTCCAAGTACATCACATTTTCTTTTCTCAGCACAGATGGGAAACCTGTTGGCAGGATGACCATCGATGATTTTTCCCAAAACAGGTAAAAACCACAGCTGGTGTCTCCAGCAGGACTGAGGCCTGAGGTCATGTGTTGAGAGAAGGGAGGGAAATTCTAGCTCATATAAATGAACCGAAGACAAACAGTGTTTTTATTATTGTTGATCTGAGTTCCAGTCGCGGCTGTGTTAGCGGTCTGCTCGGAGGTCTGCTGGTCCGTCCTCTGCTGTCCTTCTCTCCCCAGACCCAGTGCTCTATGGTCTTCTCAACCAACAGAGCCAGAGCCACCAAACCAGGTTTACCTGCAGGCACATCTCACATTTAACATTTAAAATGAGGCCAACACACCTTCTACTCTCTCCAGTATTTGCTAAAGTTGAATAATTGGTTTTTCCCTGTAATGGTGCCTTGACATTACTGTGTTGTGTTCCTCACAATAGAACTTGAATTGAATTGAACTGAACTGAAATACTGTCTGAACGCCTGTGAGCTTCTGACATGAAGATCCTGAGCAGCTCTTATAAAACACGATCGCACCCACCAGCAGGAAATCGGACTTGAATATTGTTACAAATTTTAGATTAGAAGGAACGGAGGCCATGAATCTGATGATATTTTGATAGGGGGATTGATCCGAAAACAGAAACGAGTTCTATGGATCTGTTAATGAATTATTTATTTCACTGGTTTGGTGAACTCTACGAGCCTCAGTTACAACAGTTAATTTCTTATTTACTCACAAACAAGAGGGGACACTTCCTCTAGCCGTCCATTCAGTGACCACCAGCTCCCTCGCTGATGGAGGTACGGGACGACGACCCGCTGTGCCGGGGGCTGGTGTCATTTTAAAGAGTCATGAGCGCTTGAAAGCTTCAAAGATGCCTGGAAAACTTGTATTTAAACATTGTCCAATGATTATATTGTTTAGTATAAATTTGATGCAACAAAAAAAAAAAAGGCTGAACGGGTTTTGGCCTTAAAATCTGAAGTCATTAGTTCTCCAGCTCAACGTCACCCATCATCCTCTGAAGCTTCAACTTTTAAAGAAATACTAAATAAAAACATGGCGGCAGCCATGGCTCCGCTCAGCAATGCATGAAATAAACATTCAATTTGCTTTGGCCACAACACACTCGATTATATGTCAAATTCAAGTATGTAAATTATTTAAAGGACACCAAACAAACGAGAGTTTACTTAATGCTACTTAATAACTACTGTTAGTGTTCCTTTACTTGGTTCATGAAGAAATAATACATTGAAGTACCAGTTTTAGGTATTATCTTCAAGATGACAGCATTATTCACTGATTTCATAATGTATTTATTTTCCACTTGTTCTCTTTCAGATTATATAGAACACGCTCTGGAGGCAAAGGCTAATCTTAGTATTATGGCTCTTCAGTGCATTTTCTCCAAAGACCTTTACCTCATCAGCCTTTTATCTGTTCCTTTCTTTTTCTAACATGCATCTCATCTGTTCTTCTTAATCAATCTAGAAACCTCTATAAGTATGAGTCTGATGTTGTGCTGTGTTGTTGAGAGATAATTAAAGTAATCTCTCATCTCTCATCTCACTTCTATTCTTAAAAGACTTACATTCAACTGTCCCATTTCTGATGATATCTAATCAAGATGAGTCGTAGTTCAGAGGCTGAAGAGCCGGACTTATCTGTGGCTCTGTCATGTCTGCGAACACAGAGGACGGCTGTGGAGACCCCCCCCCCCCCCAGAAAGAGAAGAAGAAGAAACGTCGACGCCAGAAATCCTCTGACACCCAGAGATTGTAATAATCTCTTCTCTTCTTTACATTGTACGATTCCTAATACATTCCCATAAAACAAATTTATGGAAATCCGTGGCTGTTGTCAAATCCACATGAGGGCAGCCAAACATGGCTTTTCTCTCCGTTGTGTATACACAAGTAGCATGGCGTCACGGCGCCATTGTAGCCGGTAATAATTACTTCCAGCAGACTGCTTCCACTCACGGACTTTACGGCCCTGTTTGGATTTCCTATTTCCATTTCAGTGCAGCGATTCTGAAGTTCACATAATTCAAAAATCCCTGGATCTGACGCCTCAATTCCTCATAGTGCGAGATGAACACGCGCTAATCTGCTTTGATGTTGGAGGATGTATGTACATATGTAGAGCTCACGCACAGGGCGCGTTCTGAGGCACAGGCAGGAGCCGGCAGACTGAGGAAATCAGCATACGTCTGTTATTAATCACGCCGTGCCGTTGTTGGCTCGGCACATTATGATTAAAGCTAAATACACGCCAGGAATAAAAACTCTGCAGCTCATAAGAGACGGGGAAACTGAGTGGACGTTTGACGCTTTCAAAACCTCGCATATGAAAGAGGTCTGCGAGGAAAGCAGGAATCCGGTCAGTATTTGATGTGCAGTCATGTGTGAGCAATGAAATACGTGAAATGTTACGTTGAAAACATTCAGAACCAAGCAAATTTAATCACATATACAGGAAAACATCCGCTACATATGCGAACAACAGATGTGTTGTGAGAATGTGAACCTACTGTTTACCTTTTACATTCTTCAAATCCCTCTTATTCCAGACGCCCCTCTGTACTGACCGCTTCTCTATGAGTTATGTGAAAGAGCACACTTCTTCATCTGTTACACGGCAGACCTTCTCTATAATCGACTCTTACTTATCTGAGACTCCGGTTACACGGCAACATTTCAAGAGGAAATGCAGCATTTTCGTATTTTTGTTTAAAAAATTTTGGTGTTTGGACAGCAGCATTTTGACAATGTGTGAACAAACACACGGTACCATCCTTTAGTAGCGCCGGCAGCAGGTAGACGAGAGACGACCAGCGATGTCCGCCATTTGTTGAAGAGAAGGACAGAAGACTGCAGAGGATGTTCTGACTGAATGTCAAGAGGAGGATGAAGACGGTTGGTTCAACACCAGACACCTGATCGAGCGGCTGTGTGGAGGTGAACCTCCACGGTGACGTACAGCCTCCACATGTCATTACTGATGGAGCATGAGAGAGTTTAAAAGGAAGTGGAGTTATGGGCGTGTTCCTGAGCAGGAGGCTCTCGCTCCTGATTGGCTCAGAGGACTGAACAGTGTTCCTCGGCTCGACTCGAAGCATTCCCACGCAGTGTGTGTGTGTGTGTGTGTGTGTGTGTGTGTGTGTGTGTGTGTGTGTGTGTGTGTGTGCTCATGCTGCCTGTAATGGCGCGCTGCTGGCCGAGCTGTGTCTGGATGGGCTTCAGCCTCTGCTAATAGCTTTCCAGAGCGCCGCCCTGCTGCTGCTCTCCAAAGCCAATATGTCGGCGTCTGAGTCGCTCTGGCCGTGTGGTCTGCCTGAGCGCCGACCTGCAGCTCTCATCACCTGGTCCCCCTGCTCACAATGGCCTCTGGGACAAACACACACACACACACACACACACACACACACACACACACACGCACACCTGGTGTGTCCACAGGTCTTTTGGTAATGTTAGATAAAGAGATAAGTCTGCAGTGTGTGTGTGTGTGTGTGTGTGTGTGTGTGTGTGTGTGTGTGAGGGAGAGAGAGGTGCTCGCTTCCACCCAGCCTTTAAACAAACTGCTCTCTCTCCTTTTAACCCATGATCCTCGTAGTGTTTGAGGACGCCGCTGTTATCAAACCACACTGCGCCTCCCAAACCCCGAACAGCTGTGAAGATTAAAAAAAAAAAAAAAGCTCTTGTAGTGCCGGTGCTGAGAGGCTTCATATTAGAAATCCAGCAGGTTCACTAGAACTGACTCGTGACAATAACGCTGCTTCGTTGTTGGCGTTTCTGTTGTGGAAACGCAACACTTTTTAAAGATGAAAAAAAATTTCACTTGAAACAATGTCAACTAGAAAAAATCTAATTTAAATGAAAATATTAATAATTTTATTGTATTGTGTGCATGTGTGTGTGTGTGTGGTTTCAATACCAAAACTCACAACAGTGCCCACTAATGGCCTGGCATGCTAACTGCAGCATTTCCATCAGTGAAAATGTTTCTCTATAAACACGAAGCTTTTCTGAAAGGAAAATGTTGAAGCGCTGCCAGCTGAAATGTCGTCATGTAAACAGGGACTTAAAGAAGCGTCTTTTTTGGAGGCAGTGAACCATTTCATGATCTCAGAACGATCACCATGAACAAGGAAACTCACTCATTTGCATCTCTGGCCATTAGCTGGCGCTGTTTTCTGATAAACAACCAATGTTACAGAGAGCATTTAAGATTGAAGTGCACTGAAACTGTTTTTTAATATGTGTGTATATATATATATATATATATATATATATATATATATATATATATATATATACACACACACAATATATCATCCAGACTCAGAGGTGGACACTTTCCACAGAACCAGACTTGTCTTTGAGTCCTCAGACCATATGAGTCACTTTCCCTGTTAACAGGTGATTAAAGCTGTCAGGCTGACTGTTGAGAAACAGAAAAGAGTGAAATGGAACTCGTTCCTCTTACGTTTTAGAGCTTTCTATGCAGCTGGAAGCCTCTGTGCGGCTCAGTGTCATAATTAATCACTCAGATTGGGGATCAGTGACATCTGGAAGTTCACCAACAGGCTCAAACGTCCTCACATCGATTCAGTGTCAACGTCTGATGCTCAAAGACGAGGACGCGTCTTGTTTACATGCTATAACAATACAAGCTGTGAAGGTAAAGGTTTAATTAAAGCTTATTGTGGGGACTGAGCCAGACAGGCTGCTCATATTTTAAGCTTTTTTTTTGGTTTTTGGGTGGAGTGTGGGGTAACTGCACTTCTTAAATTGCTGCAAAGCAACGCTGTGGTGGGTCTTTATGTTACCATGTGGACGTTATTTTCCTAGAACAAAGCAATGATCATAAAAGTTGAAAACAAAGAAATCCCCTGCAGACGAGTTTTATTTATAGAGGCAATGAAAATCCAGGCAGGGAAATTTCAGCCGGAGCTGTCGAACTCCTCCATCCGACTTTCTGCATTAACATTGACACGCTGTCAACGCTGGAGTGGGCAACAACCTCGAGCTCAACAAAACACAAACAGTAAGTATGCAGGACTGCAGCGTATCAGGAGGATAAAACAGCGGCTGCGTGGCTCATGAGAGACAGGCGTCGGCACGAGCCTCTGTTTGTGTTTCCTGCGCTCCTCCACGAGACCGTCTGAAGCGCCGTCTCCTCTCCTGATGAAGAGACGAGCTGACAGTGAATGGTGACATGTCCGACTGCAAGGCCACTGCAGTTATTTAAAACACCGCGCTCTCGTTCAATCAAAATACGCCACTTTTCAGTGTGTGGGATCGGAGAGCGTTCTGGAAGATCTGAGGAAGGCTTCATTTGTTTTAACAGGTTTTATGATGGGATGGAGTTTTATGCTACAAATTCTATAATAAACTTTACTGTAAAGCATCGAGACCAAGGCCTCGTTTACACAACGATGTAAAGGGAAAACGTGAAAGTGGTGTTGTGTTTTACGGTTGGTTTACTCTACGAGGGAGGAACGGTTTGAAAACAGCTCCTGAAGTGGAAGTTTTAGAAAACGCTCCAACCCCACCTCCAAACGGAACTGGTGGAGTCGCTGCGACTGCACATGGGCACCACGGCCGGAATGAAGAGCCGTTCTGCACACGTTCAGTAGTTGGACCATGTGAACAAGTTTTTCCTCCAGAGTGTCATGACTCCCAGTCCAGATCCTCCTTCTCCTGGTCCTGGTCCTGGTTCTGGTCTCTGTCCAGACCCTCCTGGACTTGGTAGTTTTAAAGTTGACAGTCACCGTAATAAGAATCCCACTCGGTTAATGTCCTCCTTTGTTAATGTTTATGGCAATTTGATCTTGGCACACACGGTTTCAAACCAAAAACAAACAACAGCGCCACTGCTGGCTCAACATGAAAGCATCATTTTCAGTCTGTCTTGCATTGTCGTGTAAATGTCCAACTTTCTGACATGAACACAGAAAAAAGTTTTCTGCGATATGAAGACTTTGATTCTGTCTCTTTGAACGTCGATGAAATACAGGCTTACTGCATGAAATGGTCCAGACTATATTTCTACCATAGGGGCTGGTCGATATGGCCAAAAATTTTATCACGATATAGTTCATAATTTCGGTCGATACGATATAATTCCGATATCGATATAAATAATACAAAAGCTTCAGAAAAACTGTTAAGAATCATGTACTTAATGTACTACCTGTAAAACTAGAAATTATTTATCCAGGAAGCTCCTCCAGTATAACATTTTAGAAATAAAAACTACAATAAATGAAATATTTACCTTTTATTTAAGAAATATGAAATCACTGTCAAATAAACGTAAGTTTCACCTTTTTCCATATAAATAGCTTTAACTTTACACTTAAATACAGTTATGTTAGTGTTATGGATTCAAACAAAGCTGCTTCAACCAGGAAGAAAAATAAAAGTGCTCAGAATTACTAAGGTTAAGTACAGAATTACTGAAGGTTGTAGTGATTATGGTCACACTGCAGCGAATCCCTGTACTGGTTTTTTTTTTGTTGTTGTTGTTGTTTGTTTTTTTGGTGGTATTTGTCTTCATTGTTGCAGCGTCTTGTAAATTGCAGACGGTCCCTTAACATTGCAGCACTACGGCTGCTCATAGAAATCAATATTGTTTCTGATACTTGACGGACAGATACTTTTAATGAAACTGAGCTTGTAGCATATCGTCCAGCTCACAGCGATGGGATAGAGGCGCTTTGTATGTTACTGACGTTTTGTTGAAGAGTTATTGAGACCGAAAGTCCGTATCTGTCAACATGCTAACTTTACTGGACTGTTCAGTGGATGATGTACCTAATTCGTAGCCACGAATTAATATTTTGTGCGCACGATTTATTATTTCATGACCACAAATTAGCTTGTGGAAGCTTATTCAGTCGCGTTTACATCACGAGTTCTCATTTTGGAGCTCAAACTTACCGCGGTGGAGCTTAGCTTGTAGCCTGAGCTGAGGACAGCTAGCTGTGGCGTGCAGAGCACTGATCACTCTCTCGCGGCGCTTTCTGTTCGGCTTGAATCAGCAGCGCCATGAACAGCAGTTAATGATTGTGAAATGCATACTGTAATGCAATATATCGAAAATTTGTTTAAATTCATATCGTTATTGAATAAAAATATACCGCGGTTTATATTGATATCGAAATTTTGTCCAGCCCTATTCTACCTATCTTGTCATTAATTGTTTTCCGTAAAAAAACGAATAGTTTTCCTTTAGGGCATTAACCTAAATGTTCAGCTGGGTCTGACGGTGGAGAGGCTTTTCAATCACCGGAGCTTCTCCTGTCAGAAAACTCCCAGAGCTGCAGCCACAATGGAACATAAATTACAGCGTCATTGCTGTGTGTTTGGTGCTGCACCATCATCTCCTCTTAGAAAGCTTCCCGGCTGCCATTTATCAGGCTGGAAATCAGCGCGTCACGGCTGACATGTTGAACACAAGCAGACGCCGGCGAGGCGGCGCTGTGTCCAACACCTTTATCCTTCAGCGGCGGCATTAGCCAACACTCTCACTCCCCTCTTTCCCTTCTGGATTGGATTGTTGTGTCTGTGTCTTATTTGCAGGAAGAGCGTCGGAGGGTGTTGATTCCTCCACAGGTGAGGCGAGACCAGCTGCTGCGAGAGGCTGAGGCGTAGCCGAGCGAGAGCGGGAGAGAGGTCACTGATTGATTATCCCCGAGCGTCAATACAAAAGGGAGACGTGAGAGAGGTCCCCGCTGAGCCGGAAAATGAATGGCTTTGACCTCATCAAACCTGCGGAAGCATCTCCACTTGCTAATTAGATTGATTGGAAGAAAGTCATCAGTATACCGGGCCGGCCATCTTAGCCGAAGCTAATCAAGCGCACTCACTCCTCTGCTCTTTGTGTTCATCAGAAAGAGTACGGCCTGGACGGGAAGGGGAGAGGGGAGATGCAGTTGGCAGCACTTCCAATCATGATAACAGCATCCTCTTCTTTAAGCCCTCGCAGTGATATGCACTGCAGTAGATGGCGAGCTACAGCTAGCAGTGTCTTCTTGGAACAAGATTCTAAGAGAATGATATAACAGGCTCACGATTCCCTATTAAACTCACTAACATCCATCATAAACTGCCACTGTAAGCCGAGCATAGGGCCGTTATTGGTTCCCATTAATAGTGTTTACACAAGCAGATGGCGGCGGAGCGTCGGCTGGATGCGAAGGAGTGGAGAGGGCCGGGAGGAAGGCACATAATCCACCTGTGTTTAAAGTGTGCAGAGCTAACTAAGAGCTGCTCTGATTTTCAGACAGATGCCAGTTAATCTGCATGATACACCGATCAGCCATAACATTACAACCAGTCCCCTCGTGACAAAATGAGTGAAAGATCGCCACTGCTCCCGTCTTTCTAACCCACCCATGCCCCCATGGTAAGGCTGGTTCCATTCCCTGTCTCTCCCTGTCCACGCGCCAAAGTGTCCTTGAGCAAGACTCTGAGAGTCAACCTGCTCCCACTGGATGGACTGAGCGCCTTGCACGTGGCAGCCTGCGCCACTGGTTTGGAGTGGATTTGGAGTTTGAGTCTCGCAGCTGACAGGTCACCATGATGGGTGCCTGTTCAAGACCCTCGACCCCCTTCATCTGCCAGCAGCGCAGGGCTGTAGCCACCCACCACATCCTCGAAATAGGATGGGTCAATGTGAAAAAATGGTATTTCTCCCAGGGGATTAATAAAGTAGGATTTTAGATTTGCAGCTGCAGATCCAATAAACTGTGGCGCACTGAGCAGCGCGGCAAGGTCAACAACCTCTTCTAGTGGAATCCATTGAAAGCTTGGATTTTTTTTGTCAGCTCCATTTTCATTCTCTTTGACCTGATTAGTTGCTTCTTGATTATATTGTTGTCATTAAAACAGTTCTCACCTGAACAAGCCCCAGTCTGGACCTGATGACCCTTCAACACACAGCTGCCCCGTCATCAACAGCTGAAACCTGAGTGGTTCACTGAAAACATGAAGACCAGAGCAGAATGAACTGAAGAAGCCATGAAACGTCTGAGACCGCAGCCAGGTCACCGGACACCTTAAACAGTGGAGTCTGTGTACACGAGTGGCCGTTGATTTGTGCTAAATGCAGAAACTAAATGTAAGAAGCCAGAGTGGAGTTTGTGCAGGTTTGGTAATCCTGACAGAGTTTAAAGGGCAGAGAAATGCAGGGCTGACATTAAAAAGAAACAATGGGCGCGCCAGACGAGTGTTTTCAGTCGTTCAGTGAGGACTCGTCTCCTCACCTCAACCCGGCAGAGATCATCCTTCTATCAGAACCATCATTAACTGCTGCCACAGTCTGAGCTGCAGTTTTCAACTCAGTTCAATTCAATTTTGTTTCTCTAGTGCAAAATGCAACAGTCATCTCAGGGCACTTTCAGAGAGAAACGCTGACAATTCCACCTGAGCAAGAGACAGTGGGAAGGAAAACGTCCATTTTAACAGGACGAAGCCTGAAGAGCCAGACTCAGAGGAGGAGAAACCGACAGAACCAGAACTTCTGCAGAACCAGACTCAGAGGAGACTTTCAGCTGTTCCGGTAGAGATTCAGAGATTAAAGAAGAGAAAAGCAGAGTACAGAGAGATCGTGGGGAGGGATTCAAACCCTGGTTCATGTAGATGTGTTATGATGGATCGACTCTACCGGGCCAGTTTTCTCACCATATGAACATCAGTGAGTCGGATTGTTCTTCTTTGGGCCATTTTTTATCAATTCTGACCACCATCATCACAATTTGGTCCCTGTCCAACTGGAATTAGAGTTTCTGCTCTGAACACAATTTTGAAGAAAAAATGTTTTCTTGTCAGCTGATGTATAAAATACTGATGTTTGGTTCAGGGGGCGCGTAATGTCATCTTCAGTGAAATAGATCCACAATAACCTCTAAATTTAAACTTCATCACTTTTCTTTGTTGTGGTGCACATGATGAAACTGTCTTTACATTTTCATAAAACCAAACAGTTACTACTGGAAATGATTCCAATCTCAACGCAAAGCTAATTTGAATAAAACCTTCTGGTACAAAAACACTGAGAAACCTGTTTGGCGGTTTGGAGAGCCGGATGGGAGCCTCAGACGGGTCGCTTTTGGTCCACAGGCTTTATGTTTGACAGCCCCGCTCTGAAAGGCGCCACGATAAAGAGATAAGCAGTGTGGTAAGATGATGGCTGATTGGTGGCGTTAGCGCGGTGCGATGGGCTCACGCTGTGCCAGCAGATAGGAGGGCTCCCCTCTCGCATCGGAAGCTAAAGCAAAAAAAATAAAACGCGGCTGTTTGAAAGCTCATACAACACCGTCACCGTGCCTCTGACACCTTTTAGAAGCTCTCAGCGGGCCGTCTTGCTTTCACCTCCTCAGATGTGCAGTATCACACTTCCCGCCGCAGCCAATCAGCACAGGCCGGCCTTATCAGAGGGAGAAACATGGCTGACCTCGATCACAGGAGCAGCCCAGTCATCCCGGAGGAAGGTGTCCTCCCGTACAAAGTGCTCCGTGTGAGTAATGGGGGATATTGGAGGTTGGATCTGATTATCCTACCCATCCATGCCTCCCCTGCTGCATCAGGGCAAAAAAAAAAAAAAAAAGGAAAGTAAAATATAGCGTCTCCCGTGTCAAAGCAGCAGTCGGACGACAGCTGGAGCGGCGAGGAGCCGCGGGCAGCCACCCGTCCGCTCGCTTCCTTCGCCTCTCTGAAGGTCAGTCTTCAGCTGCCCTCCACGTGGCTGCAGTCCTGTTTACCTCACCGCCAAAGCCAATTACACCGCCGCGGTGCTGTGCCAGTCAGAGCCGCCGCGTCCGCACGCACACACACACACACACACACACACACACAGCACAGACAAAGCACCTGCAGCAGCAGTGGCGGCGGCCGCCGCTCTCCTCGTCTGCGCTGCCGAGGCGCGGATAAAGCCTTTTGACCTGTCTGCGGTGAAATATATCGACGTGCGCGCACACAAGGCGATTATCAACAGCTCAGGCGCATCGTGAGTCAAGTTAGTGAGCGCATGAAGAACGAGGCTTTATTCACCTCGGGGTTTTATACGGGCCTGAATGGGAGATGATTATAAACCTGTCTTCATTATCTGAAAATGGAGAGGCCTTGCTAATGCCGGCTGATTTATTCCATAACCTCGAGGGTTCACGTCTTGATTTATGTAAGTCGATGACAGCCTGTGTAATCATACAAGTGTTGGTAAAATAGTGATGGATGGCAGCTTGTTGTCCTCAGCTCTACTTCGGCTTTTACCTTTCATACTGAACGACGGCAGGCGAGAGCGCGATCACAGGGGATGAGGAGGGAATCTCAGTCAGACCGAAGCGTTTTGGTGGTGTTATTGTAATTTCCAGCGTTTTGAGGAGCGATGGAATCGGCCCTGTTTGGTTATCAGCGGTGTGGTAATGGCCAGCAGACAGATATGAGAGGAGAACGTGCGGCTGCCTCAGTGCTGCCGTCCACGTTCTTCTCTGCCATCTACAGACGGGATGAGGGACTGACAGACGCCTAAACAAGCTCTCCTCAGCCTCACCTGCATATCAACACTCACTTCTGGACGGTTTTCACTCACATATAAGGGAGTCTTTCTAAGACATTTGTATAATTTGAAGTGTTTCCCTTCCACTGCTGGTTTTGGTCTTGTGCTTTTGGGCTCTGCTCATGTGCAGTTTCCATGTTCTTTGTGTTTTGATTTAGATGAAATGGTGTCCACCTTAAGGCCCGTGGGCCAAAACCAGTCCACAAGAAACAAGAATATATTGAAATATTTTGTTCAGGAGTAAATCCAAAGGTGTGGCCCCTGAACTGAAGTAAGAACGACACACTTATGTGTTAACAAAGCTTTATGTGGGAGAATAAAACAACAACACAATCAAACTCATGTTTAATCTATATTGTAAAACATCTTTAAAATGGATTGCACTAAAGATTACATAAATTAATAGGCTACAATTCAAGTCATATTATTGTGAAATTATTATTACTGTATTATTGTGATTGCAAACAACTGCATTTCCATTTACACATTGACCTGACTGGAGTTACACTACTTTCTAAAAACATGTTCAGATTCGCCGTATGACCACATTCAAATGTCCAATTCAAACAACAGTACCTTCCTGCAGGTACGATGGCCGACAAGGCGCCGCCATATATCTAATGCCTGCCTGAAGCAGGAAACAGCTGAAAAATTGCTTTAGAAGAGTTTAAAGAAACACTCGTACGCTGACACATAATACTATGGATTGTTTTTGCTGTTACATATTTATCATAATGGTTTAATTGATTAGTTATTTGATACCACAAGTTTCCAGGCTACTGTGAAACTCAGACGTTAGTTAGAAGCCTCCACAAATCACGAAGCTCTAATGTTTAACTTTCATGGATTTCACTTTAAATCGACGTGATAAATACAAATATGAATATATTTAGTTTGTGTGGTCGTGGGGGGGGGGTTCTCCCCCCCCCCCCCCCCCCCCCCACACACACACACACACACACACACACACAATAGCACTGAATAATAGATGAAATTGAATAAACTGAATTTTCATATTACATAAACTGAGATTAACAAAGTAAGAATTTGCACAACTATATTAACTGAGCCCTTTCAGATTAAGCAGCAGCTGCAACACACACTCAGTCACAACAAATGAAATACTTACTTTCACAGCAAAATGAATCTATGTTAGGAGTAAAACAGTAAAAGCAAACAAAAAGGAAGAAGGCACTGTAAATCACTGGAGGTCGTGTCCAGGCACTCTGCATTGATCAGACGATCCTTCATTATATAGCTGTGGTGCACGTGCTGAACTCCTGGTGAAGCTACTCTCTGTTGAACACTCTCACTGAAATCAGCTGTTCTGGAACCAAAAACTCAGGTTTTAGATTTTTAGTCGATCAGCTCAGAGTTCAGGGTTCGACTGAGAGTTTGTTTCAGCGGACCCCTGCTGAGGGTGTGTGTCTGATCTGTGTTTGCGTTCACCCTGTGATGGACTGGTGATTGGTACTGAAATGGCCTCTAACCTGGTGGAGGCGGCGAACAGATGGATGGATGGATTGAATTTCTATGATACCATTTTTTCTGCATCGTGTAGTGTGTATTGATCGCTGTCATCTCAGTTCAGCTTGAATAATTGTAGCTGCTGTTTTTTAATCAAGTCGTTTTCTGGCCTTTGAATTGAATTAAT
The DNA here is from genome assembly GCF_902148845.1 of Salarias fasciatus. Taxonomy (NCBI): domain Eukaryota; kingdom Metazoa; phylum Chordata; class Actinopteri; order Blenniiformes; family Blenniidae; genus Salarias; species Salarias fasciatus. The sequence continues at coordinate 3,179,968 of NC_043745.1, forward strand.
ATGAATTAAAGTAATAATTTTCTAATTAATTAATTTAAGGAGGGTTAATCTCATTGTAATAACTTGTAATCGAGGACAATGGAGAGCTGGTCCACAACTGTTTCTTTTTTGGTCTTTTTTTGTTAGAAACCCCAAGAAAATACAATAAACAGAAACATTTGAAATTTAAACATACATTTTAAACATACTTTGACTCCATTTTTATGCAGTTGCTCACACCTTGTGTTTGCCTGTCATATACAGGTCAGATGCTCTCTCTCTCTCTCTCTCTCTCTCTCTCTCTCTCTCTCTCTCTCTCTCTCTCTGGTCGGAGCAGACTACCTGCTGCTGACTGAGCTTCCAGACATGCATTTACTTCTACATAAAGGGAAAACCATGAAGCGCTGTCATGTAGCTGCAGGAATGTCCTCTGAAGAACAGAGGACAGCAGGAGCTTTTTTTTTTAGGAGGTTTTCAGGTTGTTTATGAGAAAATAACCCGTTGGTGAGTTTGTGTAAGCGTGACCAAACTGGGAGCGGAGCGGCAGCTCTGTGTGTGTCAGCTGATGATATTCCTGATGCACTCTGTTCCAGACGGCACCAAAATGTTCAACTTTGACTGACTTTGCTGCTCGACGATCTTCTTCCTGCCTTCAGAGTGGCGTCGTTTATTCTATCTGATTTGCAGATCTTGTTCGAAGTGTTGCCAGTCTGGAAGTCTTCTGCACGTCATGGAGACGGCACACGCTTCAGCCACAGAAAGAAGAGTACCTGATCATGGGGACAGGTCCACCTGGACGGGGGAGGACGGGGGGGGGCAGGGGAGGACGGGTCAACAGTCCATCACAGCACAAACACAGAGAGACAGTCCCACACACTCTCACCCAGAGTCACGAACTGAGCTCACGTGCATGGGTTTGGACTTTGGGAGGAAACCACAGGCAGAAGATGCAAACTCCACACAGAAAGATGCAAACTGAATCGGACCCATGACATTCTTGCTATGATGCAAACCGGTGCTGAACCGTCGCGCCCTTGTTCATGCCAATAATCATGAATTTCTTGTGACTGTCACGTTCATGCAGTCACATTCATCCATTAACATTTGTACTGTTAGATTCATGCTGTCTCATTTATAGTCATTTTCATAACTCAGATCTGATGTTAAAGTGCTAAACTCTTCTTTCTTTCTTCCACATCTTATTTCTTTTTACAGAGATCATCAAAAAGCTCATCATGCAACAGCAGCGCCACATATCGCAGGCTGACACGTAGTTTATAGTAATAGCTTGTATAGGAATAGATTAGGTCTTCTTAATATTTAATGCAACAGCCATATGTGCACGAAGGCTTCAAGTAATATGTAGATTGTGTGATGGGCTCCAGCAGCGGCAGTGAATCCAGCAGAAGTAGGGCAGCAGATGATTTTAAGTATCCAAAGCAGATGACCACCATCTGCTGCGTGGAGCTGCTGCTGCCGTGCAGAGCAGAGCTGCTGCAGGAGGCACGACGCGAACGCATCGCTTTCTGTCAAAGGAAATGAACAAAAGCATTGTTTTCTTTTTTCTGCTCCTCTGCCATCGAGCTTCAGGTAACCTTGGATAAAAAAAAAGTTTTAGAGGAACACGAGGGAGGAGGGAAAGTATTTGTTGTATGCAAACAGGACGCCATGAAAACACTCCTGTAGGAATCAATATGTGTCTGTTAGCAGCAGAAACCAGTCCTGGACATCTGAAAGAGTTTGCAGTGTGGGGGAAGCGATGCAGAGGAAGAAAAGAGGAGAGTGTTCCTGTGTGAGCTGGCTGCAGTCCTGTAAACAGGTCTTGCTCTACCTACTCAAAAGGAGAGAAAGAGCCCCGGGGTGGAGCAGAGTCGACGGACTCCATCTGGCGCCTGGGCAGCCAATGAAAAGAACGCACCACGGTGGGAGCCAGGAAGAAGGGGGGCATCATGAAAGCCGCAATTGGATTTGTCGTCCACTTCACTGGCACCGGCTGCAAGGCGGCTAACGAGGCAGGTGGCGAAGCGGGAAGGAGAGGCTGGGTCGGCGAGCGGCGGCTCTTCGCGCACGCTTTCTGCTTAAAGAGGAGCACAGAAGACGATGAGAGGAGCGAAAGTGGGCGTCTGGTAAACAATTAGATCTCCCGTGCGGCGCACGGGCTTGTTCACTCCTTAAAAATGAGTGCCCTGTAGCTACCGCTTCCCATGGGGAGGCGGGGTGCGGCGTGTGCGCCACGCTCCTGAAGCATTGTGGGAGAGGAAGCGATGGCGAGCGCAGAGCCATCTGCTTTGCCACTTGCCACGTCTGCCTGTGCCAACAGCACCTCCTTCCTCCACTTCTCAGGTGGGGAGAGGAGCAGCTCCCCAGAGAGAAAGAAAGTGGCACATGTGGAGGCAAAACCTGCAAACTGGTGGAACCTCAACTTCCTGCAGAGCGACTGGACTCAACGCCACGGCAGTTCCACCTGAGAAATTCTGATTCCTGACACTGCAGAAAACCAGAGCTGGTCCAGTTCAAGAGACTTCATTAGCCTAACTCTGGGATCGGCACCTCGGCTCTGGAGACACGTGGCTCTGCAGCTCCTCTGCAGCGGCTCCGTCACGTCTTCACAAAATCATTTACAAATCCATCATTTTGCACACATTTTTGTTTCATTTGAATAAAACATCTGTCTTCAAAAATGGTCTAATCTAGGCTAAAATAGCTCAATAAATGAAAATACCTAAAACACACAGAAAAGCAAGGACGAGAGAGCTAAAACTATCCAAATAATTATAATACCCCCTCCCCAAAAAGAAGGAATACTGCAAAAAATAAAGGTAAATTAAAATGTTAATATAGTTTACACCGTCTTTTTTTTTTCTTCAGGAAAATAAGAAATAAGGAAACTCGGTAAAGGAAAAAGGAGTAGATTAAGACAAAATGAAAAAGATGAAGAAAAAATAAGAAAAGGAAAACAGAAGGGGAAAGAAGAAAAAAAGGTCTAGCTAAACATTTATTGCTAGAAAAGGCAAAGTGGATATAAAATTCCAAATAAAGAAGCTAAAATAGTGAGGATGCATAAAATAGTGAAAGTGATCAAATCCATAAGAACAATGAATCCAACCTAAATTTATCTTCGTTTCGCAATTCTTTTGAAGACATTATTTTTTAATTTCAGGGAATTTAAATGTTTTCAGACAAAATGTATTTGTTGAAAAATTGCCAAAAAAACCCCATAACAAAACATTTTGTTGGTCATAAAGGTGGCGGATCCCTGGATCCCTGGAGGAGAACCCTGCAGAACCAGGCTTTATGGCTCGGGTCTCCCACCAGAGGCCTGGAAGCTTGACGGTTCTCCCGGATCTTAGCTGATCCTGGCACCCTGCTGTTCCGGTTGTACTTCCTGGAGCCATGCATCCAGCTTGGGGGTTGCTGTGGGGCTCTGTGGGGTGTGAAGCCAGCAGTGGTGCCAGTGCTGATGGGGGCACGGGGGGCAGTAACCCCCCTACCCCCCGGTCCCACCATCCCCCGCAGGTCGGGAATCACTGGACTCACACTCGCATTCAGCTACAGTCTTCATAATTCTCCTCAAGTTTTTGGAGGCTGACTTATTGACGGTTTTCTGTGCTCATGTTTGCCTCTGGGACTGATAAAGTATTTCTATTCTATTCTAAATGCTCCCAACTTGGAAATTGATTTTTCTTCCTTTCCAGCTGCCTGTATGCTACATTCTTGTAATTTAATAGCAGTAACTGCCCGATTCTCACCTGGGTTTTTTTTTTTTTTTGTTGTTGTTGTTATTTTTAGGTGTTGTTCATCCACAGAAGCACACTGCTGGAACACTGTAGATTTTTGACAGGCTGATTAATTCCCTTCCTCCAGAAATACATCCTCACTGTTAATATACAGTATACTCAAAACAAATGACACACCAGTGCACTTTACTGCTGCAGATTTGTTTATAAATGGTTGGCTTTGACAGGTAATTTCTTTATGTTTCTTATGTCTGATTTTAATGACTTGTCTTTCTTTCTTTGGCACTGAAATATACCATAGGGCAGGGGTCGGCAACTTGAGTTGGCAACAGGCCAATATTTGTTCGGGCACTTGACTCGCGGGCCGGGGGGGGATGTTGCGTGCTTGCACACTTAATTAAGTTTTTTTTTTTTTTCCAATCTAAACAACTATCCCATCTTGAACGTTAAAACAATGATGTCAGAAATTTCGTGGTTCAGAAAAGTAGCTTACATATGTTAGGGGTGGCTGCTGGAACCTGAACGCCTCACAGCTGATGACCACTGAACAAAACTACAACAGAACAGTAAACAGCCGCTAAACCAGAAACTAAACCTACCAGAACAATGTTTCCCTCGTTCTCTCCGAGCCGCCGCCACGCCGCTCAGATCCTTCCTCTCTGAACTGAACTGTCCGTCAGTAACAACTTTTCCTGTTCTACCCGAGACGCTCAGGGTTTAAATCTCCTTTCCACCGTCTCAGAAGTTGAGTTCGCATCCCATTGACTGATGTTTTAGGACGAAGGAATCGTTCAAATCCAGCTAGTTTGTCGGTGGCTAACAGCTAAGCTAACAGCTGACTGAGACGTTTAGCAGCAGGATGCTTTTACGAAGTGTCCCTGAACGCAGCACGGTGCTGCCCAGAGCTGCAGCTCAGGTTGTTCACTGAATCAGAGGGTTTCAGGTGTTTCACAGGTAATGAAGGCGTTTAGGAGGAGCTGGTCCTGACCGGTTAATGGACGGAGTTACTGCCTCCGTGAAGCAGCTGCCTCACATTCTTAAAATCATCTGGTGAGCCAGACATTATCGATAGCGGGCCAATGCCGCCAGTTGCCGACCGCTGCCATAGGGTTTCATTTGAAAATGCACAATAACACAATGACGTTAAAGGTCTTAATGGCTGCAATGTGTTCATGAAGAGGCATTCTGGGTAATAGAGGGATCTCTGCAGGTCGCTCAGTGTCAGTGTTTTTCAGCAGCTTTATTTCCAGTCATCTCAAACAAACATTTTGTAAACGTACAACAGCGTAGAGTATCATGGAAGAGGAGGTCGGTGTGGTTTATGTTTTTTAGACTCATAGAATATCAAGGATTGAAGGATTTTTAATAATCAATATGAAACTCCACAGTTAAAAATTGGGGAAAGAAAATCTGAGTATTATGTTTCAGGACGTATATTTTCAATTTCCCATGTTTTATGAACTATAAAGACTTGATGTTGAATCGACAGGGTCACTTCTCAGGTGAAGAGTGGATTAATCAGCCTGTGAGAGCAAACAGCAGACGAATGGAAGGATTTCAAACGTCTTCGATTCCCCTCAGAGCGGCTACATCTGCCGTATTGTCTGCAGCTTGAATCCCTGCTTTAATCCAGGACTGGATGTTAGGTGGAGGCCACAGATGGATGCTTTCCATTGATAACAGACAAGAGGACCACTTGCTTTATTTTTTTTCTAATCCCACCACGACTCTGTTTTCATTTTATCAGAGCAGGGGAGCGGAGGAGATAGGCTCCGGCGTCCTTGACGGCGGTGACACCGGAGAGATGGATGTACGGGCGGTCAAAGGAAAGTCATTTATTTCCGTTGACCCACTCGGTCAAGTGGATTGAAGCTGAGCCTTTTGATTTGGCTTTTACTTTGCCTTTTTCCCCCCACAGAGTCCACACTGCTGCTGCAATTACTGCAAACAGAGAAGGTGATGGGTCTAAGATTTTGTCCAGATAAAGGAGTCAGGACCCGATCGCTCCTGTTGACACCATTAAGCCATCAGCGAGGAGGAGCCGGCGTGCGGGGAGTTAAGGGGGCGGCGGCGCCGGGGGACTGCCAGTCAAAAGCCTCCCGCCCAGTCTCTGGTTAAAAGCGTCTGCCATTGAAATCCCAGCGGCCTCTTTGTATCTGATCTGAAGGCGGCGGCGGAGGGCCGCCGGACTCCGCGGCTGGGAGGAATATTCACCGCTCTCTGTCTTATCAAATGCGAGCGAGGGACTCGGAGAGGAGCGCACATCCTCAGATTGGCGCGGCGGGTTGAAAGTGCTTAAGGGTTATTTGTCAAGCCGGACGGCAGCGGCCGAATAAAGAGCTGCTCCAAAATAGCAGCCTCTAAAACAACCGAAATCCAGCCGCCGCTCTGTGGGGCCGCGTCCGGGCAGAGGGGCATCGTGGGAGAGGGTGCGGCTCCATCAGTTTCCTTTCCTCTCCACCTTCGCCGGTTGGTGTAATTTTAGTCCCTCCAGAGCCGGTTCAGCTCTAATCCAGCGTCAGTGTCAGACGGCACCGCTAAATCTCTTCATGGTGGGACTTATCAAACAATACCAGGCACCTCGCAGATCCATTTATAGCCGGCAGAGATGAATACTGTGTTGTGACTTCGGGGCGGTTGCGGCACATGTGTCAACTCCTTGTAATACCCTAATATTTGATCTTTTGCATAAATGCATGAGGAGGTGTCACCAGCGCTATACTTTTGCATTTTGTTGAAACGCTTGTGAGAAGATTACGTTGGAAATTGAATCACCGATTACGCTTGAATTCATCTAATTCCACCTCAGGTGACAATTTAGGTCTGAAAAACAGAGCTAAAACAATCTCTGCCGACGTGCCGGGACAGCTGTCCTCAAATCAAAGCCCGACACCCACCTCGGCTTTTCACGGGGAATCACTCTGCAGAATACTGCCTCTGTTTCTTTTTGAAGTTGTGCAGCAGCTCAGCGCTGTGCGGAGAGTTTTCAGAGTGAAGCGAGATGCCTCACGTCAGCGTCAGGAACTGTTGCACAAAAGCTCGGTTTCCCCGGAGCGTGGACGGTCATGGACTGTCCCTCACATTTTTCACTTCCACGGCTCAACGGCTGCAAACAAAACAACTGTCTTTAGAAGAAAATGGCGTCTGTCTGCTTCGAATAGTGCCGCCGAAGATTTCACGGGGAGTCTCATCCAAATTGCAAGGCTTTATTTTTTTCTTGGTTTCAATATTTCTGTTAACATGATCCTTTAAAAGCTACTGTACAAAGTGTTCTGGAATTTTTCAGCAGAATTTTACAAACTTCTGGTTTATAGCCAAATACCGTATTGGCCCGAATATAAGACGACTCCGATTATAACACGACCCCTACTTTTCAAAGATCATTTTGTGAAAAAAAAAAAAAATTGCTGAAGACAATAAGGTCACTCATAAAACAACTTTTTATTATACAATTATTAAAAACTCAAAAACTCACAACTGAGATAACATTTCAAGAAATATGAAATGAAAAAATATTACTAGAGTATTGAATAAAAAATATATTCTCTTTCTCAAAATAAGAAACAATAAGCAACAAATAAGAACCTCAAGGGGTCAAAACTGCATAAATGATGTAAATAACTTTCCAGTGCCTTCAGCTGAATCAGGCTCTGGTGGTGGACATTCCGTCTTTCCGTTTCTCAGAGACGTATTCACTCACCCTTCTATCAGTCTCTCTGAAGCGTCGCTCTTGGGACTACGGAAAGCTTTTCTCATAGCGTTAGCATCTGTAGGCGTTTTTTTTTCTGTTCTCTCCAATAAGAACGAGGCTCTGCTCCACCAGATCTCCTGGCGGCTTGGCAGTAGTTTGATGGCTCTGCTGCGTTGATCACCATCAGTTTAAAGTTGGTATCATAACTTTGCCTCTGTTGTTTGCTCAGTTGTCCAGCATTCGAGCCCCTTTGTTCCAGATGATCCGCCATTTTTCATCAGATCATTTGATCTCATTTCATCGCTCCACTCGCTCTCTGATCAGTGATACTTTGGCTCCATCTAGCGGCGCGGATGCGTATTGACCATCTACCGTAAGTCCGCGATTATAACACGACTCCACTTTTTAGGATGCAATTTCTGTTAAAAAACATTGTCTTATATTCGGGCCAATACGGTACCATCTTTGGTCTTTTTTCACAATTGGGATAAATCTTCAGATTATTAAAATGTATTCGTACAGTGACCGTTAGGAGGAGGTTTCCTGTCTTCTGTTGTTCATAACCAAGATGTCGAAAACCTCGGTGGGCCAACAAAGCTGTTTGTACCACTTTCCACTGTCTGCAGCCAAGAAGCGGGCTCCATCTTTAAAAGGAGCTCACAGTTCATACAGAGAGTCGTTTTTTTCTTGCACATAAAAGACTACAAGTGTTTGGTGTTTTACCTTTTGTAGTCATTTTGGCTGATTTATTTATGACTCATTTCTAGTTATTTAGTCTTTTTTGGGTGTTGAGATGTGAGACTGCTGGATATTTCTCTGTAAACGAGCGCTGAGATTTCTCTCTTGTATTTGGCTCGATATGAATGACACTGAATCAAACTGAGTAGCTCTTTTAGCTAGTAATGCACCAATACTAACATCAGTCATTACTGGTGTTAGGGTTCAGTTCCCACAGTGGACAGGTCACCACTGCAGACTGACCCTTGACCTCCATCACCTCCCCGAATGGTAGCAATGTGACTGCAAGTAATTTCAAAAAAGCATGATTAATTTGGTTGAAAACAATGTAAAAACACAACTTCTTTGTAAGCTCATTCCCGTTTCCCCGTTTGTTCTTGTCTCAATCAAAACATCTAAAACATCTCACCACATAAAAAAAACCTCTTGCATTTGCGGTCTGCTGAATGTGACGATACAGTCTGAAGAAGCTCAATCAGCTTTGGCAAAAACCCATCAATTATCCATAAATGACTCGATGGCGCTGAGAGGCAGGACTGCATCAGCGCCGCCGTCGCTCCTGCTGCTGCAAACAGGCATGGAAGTCAGGAGAGGTGAAACGACACATTGCAGGCATTGTTCTCCGTCTGAGGCTTGAAGAGACAAACTCTGAATAACAGTGCATCCTTTAAATAAACATCTCTCCGTGTTTTGACCCCGCACGTGCACACTCCTGCAGAATCCCGGCGCTCTGGCTCCTCACTGCACATCTTTTTAGCTGATTACTACAGAAAGAGAATAAAGGAGCTCAGATGTGCGTTCCAAGCTCAAACACCTTTTCATGATGAAAGCCGCAGAGAAAGGGAGCAAGATGAGACCATCTAAATACCGGAGCTGGTAAAAGAGTCAGAGCAATATAGGATGGGATGAGCCTCTCCATCTCTTGTGTAATGAAGAATGACTGAGAGGGATTGCATGGGCCAGCAGCGTCTGCAGACGGGCCATTGCTATGCGCGGAGCGTTGCCTTTCAGTCGGAGCAAGTTGAGACCTACAGCGCGTGAGGTTAGATTGCAAAAAGGCGAGAGCAGCGCGAGGTTAAACGCCTCTCCTCTCACTCTTTATCCCCTGAATGACATGGCTCATTCATACAAGCAGCTCGTATTCAAGGACACGAGCAGGACCCGCAGAACAGACTCGCTGCCGTTTCACGAGGGAACTGAACGGATAAACAAAGACGAGACGAGGAGGGGAGAAAAAGCTGGCAGTGGAAAAAATGACATTTAATTAAAGACTAAGTCTTCATTGCTGTCCAAAAAAGAGAGGGAAAGAAGAAGCGAGCTGTAGGAAAGCACGCTTTTCTTCTTCCTATATTAAATGACAGGGGTTAAAGGAAGACAGCACTCTCTGAGATTTCCCTCATGTATAGAGCAGGAGGGATTTGGAAGGCAATAAATATAAATGTCTTCTCAGTTCTTACTCTGTAATTCTTCAAAACAGTTGGCAAACGCATGAGACATTAAGTTTGCACAGTTGGTAACATAAAGCTGAGCTGTCTGGCCCCTTTTGCTTAGCCGCACTAAATAAGTGCTGATAAACTAAACAAGAGCACAGCAAAATGGAATACATAAAAAAGAGGGAGAAACTGCAGTGGAAATCAGACTCCATACAGCGTGTGACTGTGCATACCTTTATGTACTTTCTCCACATGTCTGATATGATGCAGTCCCCCGAGGAGCCGAGCTAAGTCACCGCCTTGTTATGCGGAGGGATAACTAAATGAATGCTCGCCGCAGGCCGCTCTCTTCTGCACATCTCAATCCCGGTAACCGCAATCATTTATTCCCATCAAGAGGCTGCTTTGTAAACCAGCCCAAGGCGGCTGCCTGAGACACTCGCTTTATTTATTCATAATACATTCTCACTGAAGCCGCCACAACAACTGATTTGTTTTTCTTGACACCTGCCTATAGCATCCACCTGCACATGGAAACTTTTCTCGGAGCAGCGAGGGCAGGATCCACGAATAGCTACAATTTGACTCTTTTTTTTTTTCCTTGATGAAAAGTCCTTTACGCTGAAATGATTCCATTCATTGTCACAGGCAGAGAAATAATTAAGGCCAAACTCACCAAGGATTTCTCTTCTAATTGGCCATATGGACTGGAAAGAAAAGTTTGAATATTTCCTTTTGTCTTTCGAAGCAGATGTGCAGGGTCGAAGACTTTTGGCTTTGAAGACACAGTCACCTGTCCCTTGGAGATTCCTGCCATAATTACTATACCATCTCTAATACTATTTCCGTCGCCGGTACAGGTTGTGAAGTTAAGCGCAGTGGCAGTGTACCTGTGAGCGCCGGGTGTGCTCAGCCGCCATCAGACCGGCTGGGAAGAGGAACCGTGTCAGTGGGATGAATGACGTACATCCATCGCTGAGCCTTTCCCATAGATACATGGAGTGTTGCCATCCAGGGTATGTGCAGGTATACGGCATATACCCCTTTTCCAAATCCCCCATGATGCACCACTCAGCAGTGTCTATGAGCCACAATTGCCTATCTTATTTCCCAGGATAATGAAGCCAAACACGAGTCTGCCTCTCAGAATTGGCCGGTACTTTCTGCATCCGCTGCTTTGATTGGTTGTCGTTTATGTTTACTGGGCAGCATAAGGACTGATTAGCCAATCAGAAGCAGAGGAGGGCTGATCATGATGGGGCCTTTCCGGGCTGCATTAAAGAAGACAAAGATGGAGGGTGTACCCAATTCTTTATGGACCAGAACACTGCTGGATGCTCTCCTGATTTCCTTCATTCAGCTGCTGTTGCCTCCCCATTCTAAACCTGGTAAAATACAATTAATGAATTTTCTGTCTTCTGAGTCTGGCTCTGCAGGTTTCCTTCTGTTAAAGGTAGTTTTTCCTTTCCTCTGTCTCTTCTACCTGCTCAAGTTGATGTTTTTTCTCTGCAGAAGTGTCTTGAATGACACGTATGCCTCGTATTTGATAACGTAGAAATAAAACTGAATGAAGTGATTTTTTCCGGTTGAAGACTTTCTTTACTTTGAAAGCAGGATGTAAAGTAAATGTCCTTTGTCTCACAGTGAAAACAAAAGCTCCACTTTACACTGAGCGATGATGTAGCATTTACAATTCTCAACAAAATTCACTTAACTAATGTGTGAAGCTTTCTTATTTCAGTGGTCCAGAGTCATTACAAAATAAAGCATGAATATAACTGAGTTATTCTTTGATAGAATCGTTCAAATGCATTTAAAACCAAAAACCAATAGAGGAAATTTTATTTTCATATACTATAAACATTTTTTTTCACTTATTTTTCATTTTCTCTTAAAATGTCCATCCAAATATGAAGAAAACGATCCATTTTCTATCCAACTTTCTGCAGTATTTGGATATTCTGTCTTTGCATGTGTGTTTTAACTCCAGGTACTCCCGCTTCCCCCACAGTCTGAATACATGAATTCTGTAAATGGGGTTCAGGTCTGGTTTACACATCATTTCAGTTGATGACAGATCATTTGTGAGTTTTAGTTTCAGAAAAGCTTCGTGTTTACACGGCAGCATTTTGAAAATGATGTCCATTTCCACAGAAAACCCAGAAATGTTTAAAATGATGTAATTAGTCTGCCAGGCCACAAGTCAGTGCTGCTTTGTGCTCTAATACTACCAAGTCCAGCAGAATCTGAACTGGGACCAGGACCAGGAGAATCTGGACCAGGACCAGGAGAATCTGGACTGGGATCAGGACCAGGAGAATCTGGACTGGGAGTCTTGACACTCTGAGGAAGACACTGTTCTTATTGTCCATCTACTGAGCATGAACAGAACTGCTATTTCCTGTCATGCATACACAGCAGCAACTTCACCAAGGCCAAGTGATTTCAGGAAGTTCACTTTATTCATGGTTTCACAACCACCTTGGAGCCATTTTCAAGTGTAAACAAAGACCCAAGACACAATGAAATGTTTTGCGTTTTCACTTTGTCATGGTAACTGGGCCTGATCCGTCCCCCCCCCTGCCCCTCTAGGCGTTACTGTCAGTGAGTGTGATTGTCTGTGATGTCCTGTGACGGACAGACGACCTCGCCAGGGTGTCTCCTTCACCCGTTGTTAGCTGGGAACGAGTCCAGCACTGTGTGCCCTGAACTGGTCCAGAAGACAGGAGATGGATGGATCCCTCTGCCGGTGCGTCCAATCACTCCTTCTGTTGACCCTTTAAGTTCAACATATTCTGTCAAACTGCCCGACAGAAACATGGACGCTCTGCCTCTGTCCTTCACATCAGCATCTCTGCAGACGGCTAAAGCAGTGCTTTACTTCCAGCAGTGAGGGAAGTCCTGTGAAGTGCTCCAAGGCTGTCAGAATGTATGTATGTTCATGAGTTTTAGTAAATCATGTTTTCCTGGCCTTGCTTTGAGGCAATCTGGAGGGCTTAGTGGAGAAATGAGTTGGTTACTGTTGAGCAAGAGAGTTCAGGGTGATTTATTCTTTCATGGATACAGCGCTGTGCAGACTCCAGGGGTCCGACAGCCTGCATTGTTGACTTGAGTCATCACCATGATTAATTCAAGTCAATACGTGGTCGTCCTTCTTCAATTCGATCTCTTCTTTTTGAGCTAAACCCGGAGGGTCAGGGTTACCTTTGTCTTGTCACAGGGCTTAAACCTGCTATCAGTACTCCAGTTATACCAATACTCCAACGCTCTCATGGTGGGTTTCACCCACAAACTGCTTTGTATACATGAACACCACCGAGTTTTGATTTTATTACACTATGGCGTATATTTAATTTCAGTGCCTCACTCTCCTCTACGGACCCGTGTAAACAAGGTTTAAAGTGAAAATGCATCGTTTTTGCTTTTCTGTTTTAGAAAAGTTTTGCATTTACACAACAGTGCTTTGAAAACAATGTTCATTTCCATGGAAATGACAAAAACACTAAAAAATTATTCAACAAACATTTTAGTTTATTTCAATGCATTTGAAATGGCATTTTCAGTGGTTCTGAGCACCGCTGTTGTGTAAACTGGGCCTAAATGTTGATTTTGTGATCATTTTTCCATCTCAGATGAAAGATGATGACCGTGAGAGAACGGCGGTGTTATCTGTGGTCCTGGTTCTTCTTCACGCTGTCAGGCTGGTTTAAGGTCAGCCGTTGTCATGATCTTGCGACCAAAAACAACCAGTGATAAAGTTGCTCAGAAATGTGGGGTGATCATGACTGCTGCTGCGACCTGGAGCTGCTAGCTAACCAACAGACCCGCAGTGTGACCTGAGCCACAACCGCGTCCATGTTCCTCCTCTTTTTGGGGCTGTTTCCCTCCAAACACATGAACGCCACTCGGCAGGGCTCTGTTCATGTTTCACTGGTTTCTTTTTCGTGCCGTGTTCTTGTTGTGCGGTCACATGGGCTCAGTCCATCGCAGGCTGTCATTCAGCTTGTTTTCAAGGTTCAGTCTGCACGCAGTATCCCCAGCCCACTTCATCAGATTAAGTGTGGCTCGCTGTTGATAAAATCACAGTTTGAGGCTTTTTTTTTTTCTAAATATATTGTAATTGTTAATGCTAAAAAGACTTTCAGTCATTACTTGTTCAGATCTAGATCTGTTTATTTGCTTTACTTTGTTGCATTAGTTGTATTTAATGTTGATGCTTAATAATTAAACAGCAAAAACAGAAAAACCGTGACTGGAATGCTGCGTTTTAAAAACAGACTGGCATTGGCAGCATGTGGTCTGAAGCCATCAGAAATACCATGTTCACTATTTTTCCAATGAGCTAAGCTCATTGGAAAAAAAAATTCTGCCAGTTTATTTTGATTCTGATTGAAATGAGTGTTTGTTTTGGGCAGATTAGCGCGGCACCTTGTTGGTCCCTCTTCAGGGAGAATGTAAGCGCCGTGTTGTTGTTGTACTGTAGCGTTGTTCGTGATATAGTGACTAAGTCCCACCATATTTTCACATTACAGGCAAAGAGCCCATACAACAGACACTGTTGTTCCTCGGCATTGGATTGTGTTTAACTATCATTCTGGCTCTTAATACAGCATGAGGGAGTGTTCCAGAGCCCATGTGATCCCTCTGTTACTGCTCAGAAAACGCCACCAGCAAGACCTGAATAGAGATTAGTCCTGTTTCTTGGTCTTTGATGTAGGAATTCAGAGCCGAGCCAACATTTTTAAATGACTGTCACCTGCTGTGCTGCTGTATATCCCCCAGGGATGCTGTGATCATTGGCAGGTTGCTGCAAATCAGACAGACACTTGACTACCTCTCAATGACAGAAGCAGGGCTGCTGGGGGGGAACTTGCTCTTTTTAGTTATCTGTCTCTCTGCACGGATCAGAGAGAGACCAGCCACTGTCCAAACAGGAATACATGAATACATAGAGGTGGTTGATGTCGGCGTTTTGGCTAAAGTGTCAGAGTCACGGAGAATCCAGAAATGAACATGCCGTCCTCTCAGCGCTGTAAGGCAGAGATTCACCAGGACAGCTTGTGTATGTGTTGGCAACTCCGCGGCAACATCTTTGCTTATTTCCCCTAATAAAATTATGCAAATTAAGTTGTGGTGCAAACAAGCCCTGAAAAGTGCAAGCAAATAGCTCCTTCATTACCAATTACAAGTGCAAATTGCCTCAGCTTTAAAATTAATCCACCAGGGCTGGCACCTTTGCACCCTAAAGCCTCTTTCTAAATGAAGCGCTGTGTGATCTTATCGAAGGTTCCTGGATGGGAAAAGCTCTCAGCTGCATACCTGGTGACAATACTGCGTCGGAGCGCCGTGCTACTCCAGATGGTCCTTTTCCCACAATGATTTTTGGGGCGTGTGGGCGGTGTGTGTGAGTGGATTAGACGCAATCTCAAATTCGCCTAACCATGACTGCAAATCACTATTAAGCTGGAAAAATGGGGAGATTTACATATAATTAACATGCGTGTGTCGATGTAGGAGAAAAGAGAATTTTAACACCCCCCCCCTTCTAAACAATACCAGACAGATTACTGCTCACTTTGGGGGCCAACAGGCAGCAAAATGTGTTGTCAGTCAAGCAAAATTTGACAGAATAATTTTATCTCAAATTCACATTTTTACAGTTGAATTTGTTGCAGGTGTAACGTGGATGAATTCAGATAATAAAATACGCTTCTAAAACCACGAGTCCAGCAACAGCAGCAGACTGTATGTATCGGTAAGCCTGGTTTTTGCTATCAAGAGAAGAATTATGCTTTTTTATTTCTTATGGATCTTGACAGATATTAATATTAATGCATTATGATGTCGCTAATGCAGAAAAAGATTATCCGCCTCACTTTGAGAATCACTGGGTTAATATGTTCCCTAGTTCCAGTACCGTATGCTTGATATGCTGAAGGCAATGCTCACACAGCTGATGTTCTGATGGGACAGACTGAGGACTGAGTCTGACGGAGGCAAAATATCAAACACGCCGTGCTTCCAGGGCCCGCAAACATGACTGTGTTTTCAAGCAAAACACAAAACTTTTTAAGTATTTTCATTGCAAATAAAGCGGCGCTGACACATCGACCCACTGATGCATCGAGTAGATGGAGGATGCTGCTGGTCCTGGTCCTGGTTCTGATTCTGATTCTGATTCTGGTCCTGCTCCAGGTCTGAGTGAACGCAACACTTTTCTGAAATGAAAACACAAAAACAATGTTTTTTCACTTAAAATGTTGTGCAAATCCATGTCTTACATTCTTCTCATGTTGTATTTTTCACATCGTGATTTTCATTGTTCATCTTTTGTCGTCCTTTTTGAATTACATGTTTAACCTACTTTTAAAATCACACTATTCTCATATTTATCTGACGTTATTAAATCTGAATTTGTTTTCCTCTTTTTGAATTGCCAGGTGGTTTTGTTGAAGAATGGTGCTTCCACAAATAAAGTTATTATTTCTAGGACTCTTTGTTAAAATTGTAAATTGTCAGCCACCAGATAGGAGAAAGAAATTGATCAACAATAATTGTATCCTGCCGAAATTAGTTTAGTATCAATGACTTTTACCTGATGAGCTTTCTCCTCCATCACAGCAACAAAATCCAAGAACAGCCGCTCAGCATTAGGTAGTTATTAATTAAAGTTCTATTTCCATTTCAGACATTCAGAAACATTTAAATCAAATAAAATGTGAATCACATCACCCAAAACAGAACAAAAATGAGTAAATCCTCTCCTTTCACAACAATCGGGATCAATGAAGTCAAAGGTTGAAGGTGTTTGAAATGTCCTAGTGTCCAAACCTTCATGACACTTTAGTGTGTGTGGAGTTTTGGTGAAAGGAACGATGGATGGAGGAGGTTTGTTGGAGCTTAGAGAGTTTCTGCAGAACCAGACTCAGATTTCTTCTTTCGTTCCAGGTGTGCCTCACCTGGACTCCTCTTCCTGTCTGAGATTTATTGATTTCTTGTAGATAAAGTGAACAAAGTGAACCCGTCTATGTTCAATATGAACGAGTCTCTTCTTGTTTTCTTGTTCTCATTTGCTCTGAATTGGCAGACGCTCTGCTGTGATTGGTCCGATGTTTCCTGTCACTCGTCACACCAGCGGGGGCCGACGCCCCCTCACCCTGCTGGCACTGCACAACATAATTGGGCTGCATTTGTTGATGAATCGAGGCTCCTTTGCACATCTTGAAGAACGCTCCTGCTTTAGACCGGCCCGATTGGCACTGTGGCTGTTCATCTACAGGAACAATATGATCATTAGTTTCCTTTATGGTCCTGGTGGAAAAATGGAACAAAATGAAAAGACTGTGTGAAAGAACAAATGGTCTGAGTATGTTATTTTTAGCTCTTGTGGAAATGAACCGAAACCAGCAATCAGAAGTCTCAAAGGAGGGGTCAGAAGTGCATCCATCCACATGCATAAAAACAAAGAAACCACTGTTATATGTGATGAGCAGAGCAGTTCAGTGACTCAGTGTCTTTAAGAGCATCTGCCTGGATCTTTGAGTGATTTCCTGTAACTAAGCACTCAATATAGACACAATTCAGCCTGAGTGTATGACATCCTGTACGAACAGAGGCAGTCCATCAACAGTCGAGAGGTGGACCGGAGGAACAGGCTCTTGAGCTTAACAGTAATGAGGATGACAGAAGTAAGACAGACTGTAAGGCTGAAGAGTTTCAGGGCTCATGCTGAGTCCTGCACCGCTGTCCGACGTGCGCTGCTCCTCAGACGACGGTTTTCCTCCTGTTGCTCCTGTGATCAGCTCACGACACACACTTCCTTCGCCAGGCCTTGTCTGACATGTCAAGGAAAGTTCAACTGTATTCATGCTAATCACAGCTGAATTCAAATGAGAGCATTAGAATTGCAAATTCTCCTGGATGGTATATAAGTTCAAGTCCAGTCCGTCAACACGACGAGTTAAAAGATGCCGGCAGCCTCGTATTAGTGCACGTTTTGGTTGTGGGGTGTCAGCATGTGTAGACTCAAACTGAGTCCGCTGGAGGACCTGACTAAATTCTATCAAGCCAGAACATCTGCTTCATTTGTGGCAGTTCAGAGCGAGGGCCCTTTGGCCAGCGTGACCCCTCGGTCACCGCTCATGTCGTGAAAACTCACTTCAAATGCTCGCTCAGATCAACCTGTTCGTCCTTAACCATTTTGCAATGTCTCATTTCAAGCACTCTAAACTGTGATAGATAGAAAAAGACAATCCCTCTTCGCACTGCCTGTTAATCACTTTGGCATTTTTCTCCCGATGTGCCAAATATTCTTGGTATTCAGAATTTTCATTTGCATGCTAATGAAGGTGAAGGGCAGAAGCCACTAATTACAATCCAGTAAAGGCCTGCCTAATGGTCCACTAAAGACATAGCATGGCTGAGCCCATAATTCCATTATGCTAATGCAAAGTCAGGAGTGGAAAACCCACAGTCACTGCAAACCCGACTGGATCGACTGCTGCCGGACTTCCTCACACTTACTCATCACGCGAAACAATATACTTGTCTTTGTAGCTTTGTTGTGAGTAATAATGAATGGCAGACACACACACACACACACACACACACACACACACACACACACACACACACACACACACACACACACACACAGTTCTTATCTCTACATTCAGCTGCTGTAAACTGCATTCTGATCAGTGGCTGAGTGCATTCCAGTGGTAGAATGTAATTTTGTCCTGTTCTTTCAAAGTGACTTTGGTCCAATCCACTGTTACATCGTCATTCGGACTGAACTGAATCGCACTGAAGATTGAAGCAGTCTGTGAACGAAACTGACTTTCTGTTGTCCAACCTACAGTCATTCAAAAAGCCTTTTTTCTTCAGAGCAACCTGAATTTGCCTCAACGAAAGGCAGCGGGTGACTTTTGACCTCTGACGTGCCAAACTGACAAAAAAAAAAAATCCTCTTTAATCAACAAATGTTGGGACCCAGAGTGGTCAGTGGTTAGTTAGCACTACTGCTTCATAAGATGAAGATTAGTTTCGGTCTGACGAGCAGTTTGCATGTTCTCCCTGTGCATGTAGGGTTTTCTTCCTCTGTTTTATCGGCAGCACCGTGACTCAGATGAAATATGTTAAGATGATTTACGTTTGGATAAAAGAAGACACTGAAGTGAGCATAAAGTATCAAGTGACAAAAGCAAAACTATTTCAATAAACACTTTCATTTTTTGCATTTTCTTGTCTCAGAAAAGTTTCACAGTTACACGGGAAATTTTTTAAAACAAAACTGTTTATGTGGAAACAGCAGGAACACTGAAAGTGGCGTTATTGTGCAAAGAGAGCCTAAAAAGTCATTTTTTATTAATTAATAGAATATCTTTATAGTGATTATAACTAGTACAACAAAGTTGCACCCTAAGTTCCCCCGTTAAGTGCCAATGAAACTATCAGAAAACAAGATAAAAATGAGTTAAAACAAGAATATATATGTTGCATTTCTAAAAACAAAATACATGGAAGTTAGATTTTTTTTCTTTTGTCATTGCTTATAACAACGCTGAGTGAAGCACGTTTATTTCCCCTCTCAGTGGAGCCATGTTTATGTGGAGCATGAATCTGTGGGAGGAGCAGCACAAATGAGTATGACAGTTGTGTCCATAGATAATTGCTAAGTCTTTTCTGTCAAAGCCAAACACATATCTAATGTTTGTTATTCCTTGATGGCGTTGGCTGCCTGACGGTCGAGACGGTTCCTTTGGAGGCTGGTGTTGCTGTATTGACTGTGAACATACTGTAATGTCTTTTCCACACGTTTAAAACACAGGCAGGGTGTGTCAGTGTAACATGCAGAGGAGAATCTGTTGTTGGAAACTGCTCTTTCCCTCTGTCATCTATTCCATCTAAATGAGCCCACGTTGTTAAAACGGGAATTTCTCAGTCCTCCTGACTTCTGTGATTTGTTGAAAACGTATGTCATGAAGGAAACAAACAGGTGAACACGGCTGTTAACAAGGGAAGGACAGCAGCAGGAAACAACACAGATCCAATTAGAGGTGCACGGCTGAATGTTACCGTCAATTAGAGGACAAGGCATCGCTCACACGAGCACACCGCAACGCCTCGTCCTGCTCGCTGCAGGAAACGGCACGACCTCAAATATATGTAAACATATGTGCATGTCTTTGTCCATGTCAAGGTGGGTTTAATCCTCATGAATAGAGAGAAATGAGTTACTGCACACAACAAACCGTCAGCAGTCAGTGGAATGCTTCAGATGGACAGAGCACAGAAACCACGCTCAGGGAGAATGTGCTAACTCCACACAGAAATATCCTGCAACAAGAAATCCCGATTACAGGTTAATTAAGGTGAAAGACAGGATGAGGACCTGACACAGACGCTGATTCACTAAAGCCCAGAGCGAGGCATGTTAAAATGCACGCCACCGACTCGCACAAGTGCAGAACGATTAACGCTGAGCGCAGTGACAGAATGGTGGACTGTCAGTGACTCCGCTCAGCGCTGCGGTGTAGACAGACACCCAAATCACAACGGAGCATTGTCATCGTGACGGGGCCGAAAGAAACAGTTGTGTGCTTTAGTCGAAGCATTTTTCTGTTGATGCCTGATTTCTATGACTAAAATAATCATTTTATTTTGCAAAAATAGGCCTCAAAAATGGTAAAAAGCAAAACAACAGAAGATTCATTTCAAATAACTCACAAACATGAGATGAATATTGGCTGATATTCCCGGCCAATATTCATTAGCATTATAAGTGAAAATATTCGTGTCAAAATTTTGAAAAGTACCAAGCCGCTAATTCCTTTTTGTGTTTTGTAGGCTCATTATTGTTTGCATTTTTCTGAGTGAGGAAAATATATGTCTGTTAGTATTTAAATTCTTAGTGTTTGTGTTTTGTATTTAGGAAGTAAAATGTTGCTCAGTTTGATTTGTTACAGCAAGTTCCAAAGAATATTGTGCTAACTGTTAGCATGTCAATGGGTTTTCCCATCCAAGTTAGCATGAAGCTAGGAGGAATATTTCTTCATAATGCATATTGTGATTGACTGTGTTTTACGGCGTCTCGTCACTGTGGAAAGCAGAATTCGACCTTAATGATTAAAATCTCTTCAGACAAATCTCTTCTCTCCAGAGCGCGTTTCGCTGACAAAGCTTCTTCTCTCCTCACCTCCATGCATATATCTATGGCTCTATGCACATATATCTATGGCTCTGCAGGTGCTTTGCTACAGCTTTCACTGCTGATTGGCTGTTAGTCCTGCTGCTCTGAGTGTAACCAATCAGACGGTGCTGTGGGTGGGACAAAGCTGGAGGCAGAGCAGTTGGGCAGAGAATTGGGGCTGTATCGAACCGAAACAATCCTGTTTCATAGCGATCTCTTATCGGCCATCAGATTTAAAAGAGGCAAATGCCGAAAATCAGCCTTTGTGATGATTGGTCGATCATCTGAGTCTGACGTAAGTAATCTTGTGTCACACATTTTACAATTCTTTTTTTTTTCTTGTAATTAAGCTTCATTATATCTTTTAGCCCTCAGTCAAAGCACCCTTATGAATTCATGCCATGCTGCACGATGGGTGCGATGACTTTGTGTACTTTGAGTTGGATATTTCATGTCAAAAGAATTACACCATCATGTCCTTGTATAAAGGCCATGATTACAGGATAGGCTGTTAACACTCTCAGTTCAATGTACACAGTTTGAATCAACACCAGAGGACAAACCACAATGAAAAGTACACGAGGTGAATGACTCAACACTACGTACCGTCTCAGTCCTTCATTTCACTGTCAAATTCTTCTCTCACTGTCAGAATTAAGGCATAAAGTGCTCATAAAACTAGTCCCAGTGACAGCCTATTATGTTAAATGCAGCGGTGCCATGTCAGTGACTACAATGGGTGTTGGGTAATGACTTTTATGTATGAATGTGTTTAAACGACTTA
Source organism: Salarias fasciatus (assembly GCF_902148845.1). Lineage (NCBI taxonomy): Eukaryota > Metazoa > Chordata > Actinopteri > Blenniiformes > Blenniidae > Salarias > Salarias fasciatus. The sequence goes on from NC_043745.1 coordinate 3,201,521, forward strand.
ATGATTAAAAAAAAAAAAAAAAAAAAAAAAACAGGGAAAAAAATCAATGCAAACTGGAAAATATGCAACTATGGGACTTTTATTGTAAACCAAATACAACAAAGCAGCTTTTGTAAAATAATACATCAATATCTTTAGATGATTACACAACCTTATCAGTTCTGTTCAACCTGAATACATTAAGTGAGTGAATGAGGGTTCAGTCCAATGTGCAAGAAGGAAAAGTACTAAACCTCTCAATCTAGGCCTGGGCGATTATATGATCGTGATTGGTGATCGCGATTAATTTCCAGTCGATCACGGTGATCAGCTGTGAGCGCATTTACTCGATCAGACATGGCGGAAATGTGCGTGACACAGTCGACTTTTTCCTGCTCAACTTCCGCCTGCAAGTTGTCTGAGAAGTAAACAGAGATGGAGCTGAACGTGGAGCAGCGAAGCAGATGAAGTCAGCCATGTATTGGCGTTTTCCTCTGAAGATGAGGCTGCTGCTGACAGGACAGGCTGCTCCACCCGCACCGCTGCTAGCTCACCGCTGCTAGCACACCGATCCGCAAAGAATCTGGTCTTTTGAGTCCAGGAACTACTTGTGATACAGTTTAACTAACGATCGTTCAGTTCTTCTCTTTTAATGAAAATGATGGTGCATCGCGTCATTGAACATATCACCACTTCTTGCCGCTAACGCTCTGTTTCTAACAACATGCAGAGAGCCTGCAGCGGCTGCAGCGCCGGTCTTCTTCTGTGGTGTCTGTGTAAAATAAGGTTGAACATGCAAACAGCACCCCTGGTGGCATGAAGTGCAATTGCAGTCATGGCGTCACCTGTGGCTGTGGTCTGAATGAGGATCTCCCTGAGTTTATTCCAAATGTTTCAGAAACCAGAATATTTATCTTAACACGAATATTGACTGCACGTAAATGTAGCCAGTGCTGTCTTTTCAGGCCACTGCACCATACGAGCAACATTGTAAGAGGAGAAAAATGATTAATTTTGTCTATTTTTTTTATATTATTGTAGTTTTGCACCGTTACATTTTAAAACTAATCTGTCCAATCTAGATTATTTAAATTTTGTACATTTGATGCAAGCATTAATGATGGCAGCAGCATATTTAGCATCATAACTTGAAAATAATACATTCTAAAGCACCTTCATTATCCCCAGGCGGTGTCTTTAGTTTTTTAATCTTTTACAGCAACAAAAATCCTCAGGGCTGGAAACTGTCACACTTTAACTAACGATCGTTCAGTTCTTCTCTTTTACTGAAAAAACGGTGCATCGCAGGATTTTATTGTCTTGGTGCTAGATTTTTTTTTTTCCCATTTACTGCACTGTTAAGTGAGATTGTTCTTATATTTTTCTATGTTTATATTATTTAATTTGCATTGCTATTTGCTTGGTTTGTTAATAAAATGTTAAACTATTCTATAGTTCTAGTTTTCAGTGCAGATGCATTAAAACTGGTTTAAAAACAATATAGCATATCGTGATTTTAATCGAGATTGAATGATATGAAAAAAAAAATCGTGATCATTTTTTTTGCCATATCGCCCAGCCCTATCTCAATCTAAAAAACAGAAACACCCTGCTGTTCCTGGAGTGTCCACTGGGGGCAATATTGCCCCAGTGATAATAATAATAATAATAATAATAATGATAATACATTGAATTTTACAGCGCTTTTCTAAACACTCAAGGATAGCTGAGAACTGAGACCCACAGCACTGATCATAGCTGAATAATCAATAATGCTCCAGCGTTGGCTACCTGGCATTAGCATCATAATAGTGAGTTAAAAAACTGCCAAGTTCAGACGTTCCTCTGAAGGCAACAATCTCTCTCATTAATATCACTGCGTTCAGTCTTCTGTGGGATTCCTGCTGAATTTACCATCAGAGTCTGAGGTCCTGTTTCCACCACAGCACTGCTCGACACTGAAAACAACATTTTGAAAAAAAACTCCCCAGGTAGAACATTTTGAAAACGCTCCCACTCTGATCCAGGATTATGGATTTATTTGATTTGGTACAACATGTACAAAACACCTGCTGAAGTTCTACAAATCATCAATCTTTTGATTGATAGGTGAAGACTATAGTTTGTCTCAAGCTTTTCCTGTTCACACTGTTCAATATTCTCTAAGTTTTTCTTAAAGTGTGATTTTTTTTTTTTTTTATTGTTAATATTATTTTTTGCAGACATTTATTTTACAATCCCTTGGTGGTCCACAGTGCATCTAAATATTTATTTCTTTTTGTGTTTTTCTTTATTTGACATATGATAATTTGAAGGTACATCAAAACATTTTATATTCCTCATCAACATGTCTTTGCTTATTAATATAATGAATTTAATTGTTTAATGATTAATTTAACCATGTTAAGTATTTCATGTCGTCATCAGTCTGTAAAAACTGATTTTTCAGGATAAAAGATTCAATTCGAGTAAATCGACCTGCGTGAGTGTAAATGTTTCACTGGTGTTCAGTCTGCGGCAGCCGAGCACAAACCACTCTGTTCTCTACCTGTTTTTACAAAATGCAGCACTTCTGCTGCTGCTTCTTGATGTGTGATGCTAATTATAAAACAACTCAAACACCACGGGGAAAAAAAACAACCTTTCTCCACAGTTCTTCAATATGCATTGGCAACATTTCAAACAAAATTATTCCAGAAAAGAGATAATTGCCTGATTTTCCACCCTGCTGTGAGTCAACATACTGTCACATTCGACAGGATGCACACTTGATGTGCTGGATAATATATGATCATTTTGGAAAATCGTTCTGCTCATGTGGAAACAGTTGTTTTAAGTTAAATGATACTGAAACACACACACGTAAGAGCTGATCTACAAACGGGATGCACTGAGGATCACCTCTGATCACACGTGTGTTTGAGATTATGCTAACACCTGGAGGAGATGAAGCCTATAGATTCATGTAGGAGACAGTGTGATTTACTGAAAACATGTGAATGCGTTCAGCGGAGACGCCTCAGCACTACCTTTGTTTTTAGACCTCATTCTAACAAACTTAACCTCAAATCTCTGACGCATGTCTGATAACTTCCTCCAGGTGACGCCATTTCCAGCAGATGATTCCTATGTTAAGCAGGGTCTCTGTAAGCAGTGTGGCGTGAGCGGCGGAAAAACAGTGAGCACTAAAGGATGAGTCCGCGGTTGAGTGGTCCACTTATTATTTTTCTTGTGCAAAAGACAAAGATAAAGTGCAAAAGTGCCAGAAAGTGTATAGGAGGATGTTCCAGGAGTTAGGCTTCACTGGCAGCAGCAGCCCACAGCTGCCACTATCCCCACAACCACAATCTCTCTCCTGGCTGAAAGTCTTCAGGCCCTTAAATACCCTCAGTCTGACAGGGTAAAACCCATAAAACTCCAAGAGGTGTAAAACATAATATTAAAACTATATTAAAATCCTCCACTACAAACTCATAATAATAACCTAAAGAAGAAACAACCCAAATGAAATCTAAACCATATCTAAAATCCGTGAAACCACCCCCCACCCATTTCCACTCTTGGTCCAGCCCGGAACCTTCTTCAGTGGTGTCCATCGCCTGGGGAATCTTTTGGCTGGACACCACTCCTGGAAATAAGAGCAGAAGGTGAGTAGAAACCACACACACACACTTCACCACACTCACACACCCAACACCTTCTCCACACTCACTGCCTGCATGACAACACCTAGAAGAAAAGCCAAATAAAACCAGGCACATATGTTACACGTTCCCAATCTCATTTGTCATTTGTTTGTCTTGCAGGTCCGCCGCCATCACCATACCCGACCAGACCGACGAACAGTTTCCAATAAATAAATCAATAATTTAAAAGGACAATCGTTGTGCAAATTATTACTTTATGTGCAGATTAGCTTTCTTTAAAGTGCTGTGTGCATTAAAGTGCTAAGTAAGCGAGAGAAAAATGTCTCAGTGCAAAGTGCGTGTCCCACGTGACGAACGGCCTGTTCGTCACAGTCTCCCATACACACACCCCTCATCCTCTCATTTGAATACTCCTCTTCAACGTGTCAAGTGAAAATGCAAAACTTTTGTTCTGATGTTGTTTGCTAAATGTCGGTTTACCAAACCACGGTTCTTGAAGCCGCTGAAAATGCTGCATTTTGAGAATGGATCCAACATTGTATGGAGTGTATTGTTCTATGCATGCGTGTGTGTGTGGTTTCATTTAAAAAAACAAACGGGAACAACTGGTGGACCTATGATCTTGCACAAAATGAGGTTAATGATAAAAAAGTACAAGTGTGAGCAGGGCCGGCCCGGGCTTCAGTGGCGCCCTAGGCGAGCCCGAGACGAGCGCCCCTTGGGAGCGTGTTTTTCGAGCGGTCCCGACATTTGTTGAGCGGGGGGGGGGGGGTGCTGAGGAGCGATGCCGAACGATACCGATCAGTGCCGGGCAGCGCCGTGGACGAGGAGCGCAGTGCGTCGGGCGCTGCACAGCGGGGCACACGGAACACAGAGCGTCGTGGCGCCCCTTGTACGACCGCGGCGCCCCCCTCGGGACGTGGCGCCCTAGGCGGCCGCCTAGTTCGCCTATGCCTAGAGCCGGCCCTGAGTGTGAGTTAGGACTGAGCGATATGGGGAAAATATTGAATTGCGATATTTCCCCTCAATATTGCGATTGCGATACAGAATGCGATAATTAATTTAGTCTATTTTTTAAAACAATTATTTGTTTCAAAGTTTAAACATTTCTTTCCCATAGGTTAGTTGTATTTGTTAGAATTAAATAAAAAGATGTTTGACTTGTAACAAAATGAACTTGATTAGAACATTCATTAAAAAATAGAACAAAATCTGTAGATTTAAAAGTCACTACAAAAACAACTTAAGACACATGAAATTAAGCATCCATTAAAATGGCTTTGGCCTGTTCCAGCACTCTAGCGACCATTTTCTCCTTTGATCCCATCTTGTTGGGCTTTCTGTGATGAGGTTCTGCTCAGGGATGCTGGTCCCTCTGCGCCTCAGTCAGAGCTGTCTTCTTTTTACAACTGTGGGACAAATGTCCCACCAGCTTCCTGCACATCCTGTTGCCCCTGAGACTCTTTCATCTTTAAGTACATTTTCTAAAATATAAATACAAATAATCACATTTTTGTCATAAGAGGCTACATCAACAAAACACACTACTGACTACGCTTACATGCATTCAATATTCGGATTAAGGTCAATATTCCAGTTTCTGAAACATTTGGAATAACCCGTTTACCTGCTGAAACAGACAGTTGTTCCTGTTTACATGATCAGGATCTCCCCATTCAAACCACGGCCACAGACGACGCCATGACTGCATTTGCACTTCATGCCATTAGGTGTGCTGTTTGCATGTTCAACCTTATTTTACACAGAAACCACAGAAGAAGGGCGCTGCTCTCTGCATGTTGTAAGAAAAAAAGTGTGAGCCGGCAAGATGTGGTAATATGTTCAATGATGCAATGCAGCATTTTTTCAGTAAAAGAGAAAAACTGAGCGATCCTTTCCGCACATTTTATTTACATAGTAGCAAAAGACCAAGATTCCAGATAGAACATGCGCAGAGCAGTATTTAATGTCTCTTTCAACCGGATAATCTCTCTCTCTCTCACACACTCTCACACACACACTCACGCACACACACACACACACACACACGTGCACGGAGCACAGCATTCCTTGCAGAGGACGTGTTGCTGTTCCACATCTTTTTTAAATCCGCTGCCATTGTGCAAACTAGGCGCGGTGATCACGCTGCTCCAGTCAGCGGCACCTTGTTAAACCAGCAGTCTGCACGGCGCCCTCCGATGTAGTTTTGCGTCACGTGACTGTCCTATCGAGCACCTTGCGATGTGCAAATTGCGTTTTGTATTATCGCGAGATTATCGCAAATGCAATATATGGTTCAGCCCCAGCGTGATGTCTGGAGGACCCGAGGACGACTCCGGCCCTGGCTGGAGATGCTGGCTGTGACTCAGGTGTTGGTGGAGAGTCTGATTAGTATTTAGGCCAGCAGCTTCCAGCCAGTCAATCTGAGGGTGTCTGCCTCACCTCAGTGGACGTGACAGCCCGTGACAGTATCTGCTTCACTGCCTGTTCTGTACTTTGACAGAATGTCCAGATTATGAGTCCATCCTCCTTCCAGCCTCCACTGATGTCTGAGCTGTTCCACCCAAAAGCTACTTTGAGCTCAAAAAGAATATTCACACCATCGGTATGTTAATAACAAACACAGGCAGAAGGTGATCATGCAGACAGTCAAAGCTGAACTATGGTGTAATCTCATCTGTGGCGGCTCGAGAAAAGAAGTGTTTTCAGTGTAAAAGAAAGTCAGTTCTAGCAGGAGGGAGGGGTGTGTGAAAGGCTAGCACCAAAGTCATTTTAGCATGTTAATTAAACTTTAAAGGGGCTGTATCATGCTTTTTTAGCAAATCCAAACCCTATTATTGGGATTAATATGGTAATAGTTTATTTTTGGCGCTAAGGAAAAGTCATTTTGTGTTAAATAAAAGACTTTCTGGGGCTAAATCTGAAACCCGGAAGAGAAAACGCTGTTCCACTGAAAATCCCGCCTCTCCCCCTGTGGACTTTGACTGACAGCGTACTTCAACCAGTCGGAGCTTCAAAACAAATACATCATGCATTAGCGTCTCTAAGGGTTAGCTTTAGCTCTTTAGCTCTAGCTTCTTTACATGCAAAGACATGCGAAAAGGTCTTTTCCTGTTAGAAACTCACCAAGCGCAGACCCTTCAGACTCTTGCTCTTGCTTGATTGTTGCTTTCAGACGATGGTTAAAGTTTATCTCTGTAATTGGAGAAACAAAAAGTTTAATGGATGCTTAATTTCTCCTCAGTGGAAAACATACTCAGCCATCAAAATGTCTAAAGACATCTTCAGATGTCTTAATACCCGAAATCAAGACGTCTCAAGACATTTTTGTACATCAAGACATCTTAAGACATCTTAAGACAAAAATTTGAAGATGTCTTAAGACATGCCAAAGCAGAATATGAGATGCACCCAGACAGATTTTTGTGTCTTGAAGACACTGAGTGTCTTGAGACATCTTAAGACATATTTCCTATGTCTTAAGACATTCTCATCTTAAGATGGCTTCAGACATGGCATGTGTGTCTCAAAGACATGGTCAAGCTGTCTCGTTTCAACTGGAGCATTATGATGATAATATTATGATAATGGTCTATTTATATTTTACTGTAAAATCTTATAACATTGTTGGAGTGTTAAATGATAATTACTTATTTTTTTCAATCTGTATTTTGAATTATTTTTAATTTCCCAGAGAGCTCTGCATAATGGGATCAATAAGGTAAAAACAAATAATAACTTAAGTTAAAATTGTAAAACATTGCTTCAGATGATTTTTCGTGATTTTTTTTGTAACAAATATTTGAAACACGTTTTCAACAGAAGATGAGCATAAACATGAGGTGAAATTGAATTTACAAAATGTTTATTTAATAAATTATTGAATTAAATAAAGATCACAGAAAAATTTCATAGAACTCAATTTTAAATACACTACAAGACAAGTTCAATGATCTATGCAACAATATGTAGTAAAGAATATAATATTTTATCATGTAAATGAATAAATATGAATTTAAATGAATTAGGGAATGACCTAACCTTGATGTTAAGTTTCCCAGTCTGGACAGAGGCATTTTCACTCGTGTGATTTAAAGCCCACTCTCCTCGGACACAGCGATTGCTTCGCGGGCTTTTGCACTTGCCAACTCAGCTCGCGCTCAACAGTGGTTGGAAAAGACGGCGCGTGCCAACTCGGTACGCGACAGTGAAGCGCACATCAAGCCCAACTGTAACAGTGTAGCAGCAGCCTGACGCTATCGTGTGTACTTCGTCCTATAAATGTATCGAATTCGCTCCAACAATGTCAACCCTCATCCCATGAGAGTCAGGGAAGATGCAGAAGGTAAGTTGTATCTATCTGTCTATCTTATTTAGTTATGAGGCAAGCGGATTGTAAGAAATATTAGGATGTCTTCGGATGTCTTAAGACAAGTCAGCGTTAGCATCTAACCTTAGAACAGGGGTGTCCAACCTTTTTTGACCCAAGATCTACTTTTCAAATCGCCAATCCCTCAGGATGTACGTCGTCGGGGTGGTGGTGGTGGTGGGACAGTACAAGGGAGGAAAAAAAAAAAAGAAACACACACACACACACACACACACACACACACACACACTCACACACACACACACAGGTACCAGGCCTAACGTTATGAGATACTCTTGTGCTGACCGTGTTGCTGGCCATCAACAACCTTGAAATCATCACAAACAACAGTTGCCCTCTGAGGCAACTGTTGTTGTGATACTGGGCTATACAAAAATAAATTGATTGATTGATTGATTGACAAAAATGCAAACTGCTCAGCGGCAGAATAAAAACACATGTTGAACTCATGTCTATTAGTGATGGCATCATATGATACAGCTATGTAAAACTGATATTTCTGTACAATTCAGCAGTTGATAGATTATGTTTACTGATTGCATGGCGGTAAAATAACAATCTAGCGTGTTTTTACCTTGTGCTGCAGCCTGCGGTCATAACTCTCCAAATGCGCTTTTGCGCTCTTGGCCGGGCAGTTCCCACTACTAATGTGTCACGGTCAAAATAACTGACTCTCAGACCTGATTCTTTGTAGTGAATCAGAAATTGGCAATAAGATTAATTTTATGACAAAATGAATGCATAAAAATTGGCAATTATGGTGATTTTCATAAAAACACTAAACTTAAGCTATTAAGTTTTACAACCTTAAGGTAACAATGAAGAGTCGTCCGGGAGTCGAAAGAGTCAGTTCTTATCTGGGAGTTGCACTGAAAAAGCCGACTCTCTGACAAGAGCCTAACTTCCATCACTGCAAGAGCCGCTAGTGTAAGCGCAACATCACCCTTTGTCAAAATGCAGAACGCAGATTAATTTTATTGAATTTATCTTCAAGCTGTCATCAAATTGAATTTAATGGGGGAACATGGCTAAATTAATTATTTATAAAATAAAAATAGGCAATGTAGTTTTCAATTATGGAAGTTTATGGAAGTCAGATATGTGACCACCACAGACTATTTGAGAGGGTAATTTTGCACAACCATGTTATTTTTTCTTCAATGCTGCTACTGTATGTTTACACATTTAAGAACTTTTTGTTTTGTTAAGATATGGAAGGCAGAGGTGGCAAACCGGCCCAACAGCCATTGTGGCTATCATACTGGCAAGCAAATAGAGATGCTGGGCCACCCCATGATTGGTGACTGCAACCGCTTTGGGCAATACCACCACAGGGTCAAGGATATTGGTAAGTAAATTTCCCAGACATTTTATTTGCTAGGCCCCACAGATGCCTGAAGCTCACTGTTTTGATATGCATGTTGTACTTCAGTTATCGCTCACAAGAATGGTGTCAGTATCGAGAAAACAATGGTGAAGAGGGTTGCAGTGCTGGATGCCCTTTGCACACTGTCAACACCAAATGATGAAGCAGCAGACAATGCATGTGTCCATGGGCTTCCAGGCTACGCCCCTGTTTACAGGCCATCAGGATCGGTCACATTGATATCTGCTGCTGAACTTCGGCAAAGATGTGGGCTTGGTAGGATAATCTATTTCAAAATATGTTGCTAAAATATATTACTGAAATAACTATATTGCTTGTCAACCCCCTGGGTCTCTAGGTTTTGCTATATTTAAGTGAGTGAAAAAATGTCCAGCCTCTGATTGTTTTTTAAATTGAAAATCAGTCACTTTAAATTGATAACCATTTTTTTTTCACCAAATCAGTTTCATCTCTTATAAAAAAAAGGCATTTCAATGGTTAAAATCCAAAATTTTTAAGATTTTGAAATGGTATTGATCAGGGCTGAACTTGATGCAGAGATCTGAGTAAAAACAAATTAAAAGACATATTGGGTTATGTTTTTACAACAGCTCAAGCTGTGGCTTTTAAAAAGCCAAAACAGGACTTATGGATGTGTTTTAACACAGTAGTCAAGGGTTAACATATTCCTGCATGTTAGTTCAACCAACAATGTCTAAAATGATGGTAACAACATTCTTCATTTTATTCTAACTTATTTCTTTACAGGGTTACAGCTTGGAAACCAAATGCCAGAGCTATGCCGTCTGAAAGTGGCAAAAATGATGCGGCAGCCGGACCTCATGGAGAGGATGGAGGATAGAGTCCTGGCAGGGGAATAGATCTTCCTTGGACCTAAGGTATGATCCCTGTAGTTGATCATTCTCAGTCCAATACAGAAAATGCGTATTAATAAATCAGTACAATCTTTTTGTATGGAAGCATTTTTTGCTGTTATTTCCTAGGTTTGGATAAGGGGGAAGCCTGTCATCACCATCATTGACAACCCTCTTTCTGGGCAACTGGAAAGATGCACAAAACACCAGAGTGCTACACTGTCCCCACAAGAATACAAGTATGTTATCAATGTGTTTAATAGCGGAAGCAATGTATTTAATTGGGAAACCTGTATTCAGTGCATTATAGAACTGCATTTGTACCAACAACACAATAGGATTGCATATAATTTCCCAGATGCTGTGCATCCTAGATTAGGCCCTTAGACATTTATCTAAAGACATGGAATACCCCTTTTTTAATTCATCTTTTTAGCAAACCAAAGTGTGTTTAACTTGTATTATTTCATTTGCAGATTTGATATAAAGACTATAAAAGTTGGCTCATTTGTGGAGACAGCTCCCCTCAACCAAATCCATATGAATGACAGGCAACCAGTGAAAATCACCGCCATATGGGCTACCATCTCAGGTAAAGTAGTTAAAAGATCGTGAATAAAATATGTAAGGAAGATTACAGAGGAACCAGGCTGTATGAACCGATAACATAATGCTTAATGCTATCGTGTTAGGTTAAATGTTTTAGTTAAAGATATTGATGTAACCCATAGCTAAATGCATGATGTTTTTTTCCCCAGATAATCCACTGGTCCTGTTTGAGGGCACCATCTTCCTGCCTCAACACAGGGAAGATCCCCTGACAGGCTGCAAAGAATTCCAAGAAGGAGGAAAACTCCTCTTCCCAACGGCAGTCATCACTGACACCCTCATGTTCCTCCACCACAAATGCTTCTGGGAACCAAATCGTCGACTAGGAATCAGGAAAAAGTCCACTGCCACCAATGAACAGTACTGTCAAATAGTTGACAAAAAAATCATCCACAATTCCTGGAACAAACAATACCTGAAGAACACATTCCTCCACTCTCATATAGAGTAAACACTCAATCAGTTCTTTGTGCTGCTAAAGCCTTGGACTGGTGCCAGTCCAAAATACAGATGTTTTTGTTGTGTCTGAATGAAGCAGTCTTTAATGTGTGCAATGTGATTTTGAGATGTATGCCTTATATGATAGGGGCTGGAATGATCGGGGGTGGAAGGGTACCAATATAAATATAATCAGTTTGTAAACATAATCATTCTGTAAATACTATGTTTTACTATTAAATGCTGAGTATGTCATACAATTTTTCATTCTTCTTTGACATTAGTAATGAAAGTTTAACTGAAAAAAAAGATAAAATGTTAAAGTCAACTGACGGAAAAGGAATAGTGAAAAGGTATACCTTAAAGGGATAGTTTTTTTGAAGTGGGTTTGTATGAGCTCCATATGGCCACAAAATACATTAGATGCAGTAAAATGTTTAGTTTTTTCCTCTGCATTTAATGGACTTAGTGGCTGTATGGAGCTCATACAGTCGTACTTCAAAAAACTGAACTATCCCTATGGACTCTATGCACAACTTCACCACTTCCTGAACTTCAGGAGGCTCCTTGTTTCCTGTCTTTCATGATAGGACGAGCTGATTAATGCAGGTGTGTCTGACCTCTGTAACAACTTCAGACACACCTGCATTAATCAGCTCGTCCTATCATGAAAGACAGGAAACAAGGAGCCTCCTGAAGTTCAGGAAGTGGTTGAGTTGTGAATAGAGCCTACAAGACATCTTGAGACAGAACTAATTCTAAGACATCTTGAGACATCTTAAGACATCTTAAGACATCTCAAGACATCTTAAGACATCTTAAGACCCATGTCTATAGACGCGTCTTATAGACACGTCTTGACTTACCAAGACATCTCAAGACATCTCAACAAATGCGTCTTATGACACATCTTAAGACATCTTGAGACCCTTTGATGGCTCGGTATGAATGCGAATCAGCTGCTGCTGGTCAGAGGAGAGTGGGGTGTTGTCTACGCAGGGGTGGGGTGGGAGAAGAGTGGTGGGGAGGAGTTCAACTTTTGTGACATACCGTATTTTCTGCACTATAAGGCGCACGTAAAAGCCTGTAATTTTCTCAAAACCCAACGGAGCGCCTTATAATTCGATAGGCCTTTTTTGCGGGAATTACGGTAATTACCCTGATCACATGAGCAAACAACCCCAGCTTGCTAAGCTGCTAAGCTAGCTAGTTTAAACAGAATGGCAAACATGAAGCTTCAGGCGCATTATCCGCCTCTAACCTGTCAGTCACCATAATCACACAGTTGTCCTCCACTCTCCCAACCGCGGAGCACGGCACGCGGCTGCACTGCCGGCCGACGTGGGAAGTGGCTGGACGCTGCGACTCCGAGAACGGCCGGCCCCTGCCCGGCAGCCCACCCGCCGGGATGCCGGGAGCGGCTGTCCGGCTGCGGCTGAGCCGTCGGTGGGGCACTTCACTCAGGAGACGGCAGCTGGCTGAACCCCGGTGACCGAGCGAGTTCGACCAGTCGTGGCCGCTCTGAGCTGCACATCCGTGAAGAGGAGCGATCCTCAGTCAAACTCGCTCTGATATGTCACTTTACTCACACATTTCAACTGAGAATGTAACCACCTAGACTGCCAATATGTATTTCTCTCATACTATTCTATACATCCTATGCGCCTTAAAATGTGGTGCGCCCCATTTATGAATTTTTTTTTAATAAAAGCCATTCATTGACTGTGCGCCCATTAATCCAGTGAGCCTTATAGTGCCGAAAATACGGTACTTAAAGCTCGTGTCCAGAGTTTTGAAAGAATGAGAGTTTTTTTAATCCAACATCTCGAGGTTCCGCCCTCCCTCTGCTTTAGTGAGGACCAAGCCACGCCCCTTTAACTGTGCACGCTCATTACCGGTGGGGTGAAAATGAGAGCCTCCAGTCCGCAGCATCCTCCATGTTTAGCTGTTTATGGTGGTGCTGCTCTTCCTCCAACCACTGACACCTACAGATGCTCAGCTGTAGTGGCAGGGTGGTCCTGCAGGGGGAGCCCCAGATAATATGCAGTGGTGGAAGCAAAACATTGCAAAAAGGCCTGCTGCCAATTTTTTTTTTTTTTTTTTTAATTTCAATTAATAAAAAAATTCTCTTGGGCTCAATTCAAATGACATTTTTAAATGAAAATTCTAAACTTTAATTGTATTTTGGACAACTGTTTACATGATAATGGTACTCTGACACTGAAAACACAACTTTTTGAAAATGAAATGTTCCTCTGCACGTGCTCAGTACATGCACAGTGGCAGCAATGTTTTCCTCCAGAGTATCATGAATCCCAGTCCAGATTGTCCTGTCCCTAACAATCCAACTTGGTGTTGTGCCCATATGAATGTCACTGCTCTCCATTGTTAATGTTTATAGTGTGTTGTTCTCTGTGTTCTCCATTGTTGTGTATTGTTCTCTGCAGTACGTGAGCATGGTTTTGTTGCAAAGACAACCTGCACTGCCTTCATGCTGACTGCATTTTTTTCATCCTTTCTGTTGTTTTCATGCAAATAGACATTGTTTTCAGAACGTTGCCATGTAAAAGCAGAACTTTTCTGTAAATGATTCATTTTTCTCTGCATAGTACTCTTGAAGTAAATAGTACTCATGTGTCTACAGTTAAGCTTTATATTAAAATGTTATGATCTGAACTTTTGGAGCAGATGATTTTATCATTCCATGGTGAAAATTTCAGTTTGTATCTCTGTTTGTCTAAAACTAATTCATGAATGGATGTAAAGAAGGAAACAGGAAGGTTTCAGTTTAAAAACTGACGGGAGTGTGGATGAGAGCATGGCTGTTTGCAGTCTTTGGATTACCTCGGCAGTAAACATGAAGCGACTGAGTGCAATTCAGAACTGAGTACACATTTGTATTTCTCAGTAATTAATGTGAGAAAATACAATTAAACCTGTAAAGGGATTTCACTCCTATAACACTTTCCCCCTGCTTGAGCAGTCCTTCAAGGGATTTAAATTGTAAAACACATTCATGCATTCTGGTGCTCAGCAGTGGGAGCAGTTTGGGGTTCAGTATTTTGCTCAAGGATGCATCAACAGATGGGGAATCAAACCGTCAACCTTTCGATTGAGGGAGAACCTCCACGATGTCATTTATGTTTGCAAATAGGGTTGAAAATCTATTTTTGTATTTGTGCAGACGGATTGTTTTCCTCATCTTCTCTTGTCCCAGTCAGTAATGGCGGCTGTCAAATGAGCGTTTAAATGGAGCTAGTTGTTTCTCTGACCCTGCCGCCCTTACATGCAAGTGTTCTATTCAAAGTCTCTTGAATTTTCTAAAGAGTTGGTGGTGAAGATGTTCTGCGGCTTCCGATCAGCCGAGCAGCGGCGGCACTTTACTGACACTCCAGTTGTGTGTTAAACACATATTCTGCAGGTTGCCTTTCACAGTCAGCTACTGCAGTGAGTTGGAAAGAGATTGCACTCATTAAACTGGATAAAAAAAAAACTACATTTTTAATAAGAAAAATCAGCGTGCTGCTGACTCGTCAAACACGAACAGAAAGTTGCCACCAGCAACTGTCAGTTTGCAATATTGGGTCATGAATACCAGGTCGGTTTTTATAGATTTTTCTAAGACAACTAATCATCCTTAATTATATGTCTTCTTGATTATGGATCTTAACCCATTAGTTGGAAGGGTCAGAGCAAGAATAAATAAGCCATTACAGTAAGCCACATGTGCATATTTTCAGTGGTTAAACACAATAAAAAGTTCTGAAATTTTCAGATGTTAACATGGGAGAAGATAAAGATCTCATCACATTCAGCTCCAAGAGAGAGACTCTCAAAACTTATGAAGGGATTAAATCTAAATGTTGCTTCAGATGGGTTGATGCTTATAATTATTACCTCCGCCAGGAGGTTATGTAATCATGTCGGTTTGTTGGTTGGTTGGTTTGTTGGTTGGTTTGTTAGCAAGATCACGGAAAAAGTAATGGTCGGATTGCAATGAAACTTTGTGGAAAGGTGGGTCTTGGGCTAACTTAGAATCCATTACATTTTGGTGATGATCCGGATCATCACGATTTTTTTAAAGGATTCTTTATCATTGACCGATAGGATGTACCGCCCAGTGGAACTTTAGTTTTAGTTCCTAGTCGGACCTGTTTCATGGACGGAACAGTCGCGCAACAGCATGACAAAATCGCCACAAGTTGGCTTCTCTTCAAAACTTGATCAGAGCTTCGTCTGTAAGTGGTTTCACCCAATGTTGGACTGTTTGTTTCCTTTGTTATGCATCTCTGCATGTCCGTCATTGTGCTGTTGTTTTTATTGCTGAGTTACGTTCGGGTGATGACTTTCATTTGACCAGTGTAGTACTGTATCTATCCAGCAGAGGGCCTCAGTACTACGTCTTAAATTGATGACAGGCAGGGTTTCCACCAGACCTTTTCAGTCCAGCCACCCCGCCCACGCTAAACTCTGCAGCGCCCGGACAACAGACAGGGAAAAAAAAAAAAAGTAGCGCCGCGTTTGCGGCTAATTAGCAGTTGTGCACCGCAGAGCAGCAGCGGCGCGCTTTGCGCCGCTTCCACGCTGTGTGAGCAGTGCACTGCTCGATCGCCCCCCCTGTTCGGCAACTCTCGGCAACGCTTGTCGTCGTCGTTGTTTTAGCTTACTTCAAATGGGTCTGAGCACAGTGGTCCCCAATCTTTTTCTGTCCAAAGCGCACAAAAGGAAAAGCAAGAAACTCGAGACACACCATTCAAGACATTTTGAAAAATAGCCTTTACAACACGTTATCAATTATGTAAAATATCTGTAAATTGGCATATCATTTACTGATGCCAAATAAAATGGGACAAAGGCAACTATATTACTCATGAAATATTTATTAATGAAATCTTTTTAAAATGAATTTAGAACCTAATCAAAGCAGCAACTGCAGCACTGAAACCAGACAGGTAACAGGATATAAAAAAGGCAAAGAAAACTCAGCAGAAATTCAGCACAAACAACTGTCATTACCAGGAATCTCACTGTCCACTATCCTGAACTACAAACTATAAATTTAACATTTTGCATCAGCATTGAAACTTGTGAAACTTGTAAATATTTTTTTCCTGACATAAGTTTTTTTGAAATAAAAAATAATTAGTGTTCTGTAATTGTATAGAGTAAACCCTCTAATGAGGGGGCACTCTAACATCCAAGTGGTAGTGTCCCTTGAAGACAGGTTGTCTTAGAGGGACATGCTATGAGGACTAAATGGAAGACATGTTTAAAACGAAAGAGTTGGAGGTCATTGCTGATAATGAATGGTCAAAAACAACAGTGGAGACATGAAAAAGGCTGCTCAGTATTTTTTTTTTTTTTTTCATTATTCAGACATTTGTTTGAAAATTTCATAACAGCAGAGCAACAGTTACAGTTCACTTTTTGAGAACATGCACATCAATCTAAAATCTTCCAGATCCTCAGGGGATGAGTTCAGTTTTGACAATAAGAACAGGGATGGATCAGAAGCAGTGAAACATTACTTTTATCAAAACTTCCTGTAAATACTGTTGTAGTAATAACATGAATCTGCTGATGTCCACTGCATGTGCCTGGCCAGGGCTGCGATGAGCGCAGCACCTTTCCCACTGCCTTCCTCTGATGGCAGGAAGGTCACGTCACACTGAGGGGCCAAAGCTCGGGTCGTCTCCTGGAGGATTCCAGACAAATGGGGATGTAATTTGTAGAGTGTCCCATCTACCCCGACACTGATGTTCAGACGGTCCAGTCCTCGGTTCTCTCAGATCTTATCGACGACCGCC
Organism: Salarias fasciatus; assembly: GCF_902148845.1. Lineage (NCBI taxonomy): Eukaryota > Metazoa > Chordata > Actinopteri > Blenniiformes > Blenniidae > Salarias > Salarias fasciatus. The sequence goes on from NC_043745.1 coordinate 3,218,632, forward strand.
GCCACTCCTGCCCCACACAGCTGAGCTGCACGCCGCGATATTGCTCCACATACCTCTTTGGCAGTGATGATATCGAAGCAGTTGCCTTCGAGTCCCAGATGCTGCAGGATTGATCTGACCTGCAGGAGGGCCAGGCGGTCGCTCTCTATCTGAGACAGGTATTTGGTCTCAAATATTCCAGGTGTTTTCAGAGCTTCACTGACGTATCATTTGAACAGCAAACCTCTTCTGGTCAGATTCAGCAACACCTGACGGACAATTTCACATAATTACATCCCACTGGTCAGCTTTTCAAACCTTTGTTTTCCACGGTTGATGGAGTTTTGGTCCACCTCGGTGTCGTCAGTTGTCATGATATTGTCCAGAGTGCCATCGTCCCCCAGTCCGCCCCATTCTGTGTTTCTACACAGAATGGGGCTTTGAAAAGTCAGCATCACCGTGCTGCCCGTCTCTGCCCTGGCCTTCCTTTTTCTCATCTCCTTCACGCAAGTCCTGGACTCCATTTGGTTTTCTCATATATTCTTTGGACTTTCTTTCAATGTTCTTCACTTCCTCCATGTAACAAACGTTTGAGCCAGTTCCAGCGATCAGTGCGACCTGGCACTGCGGGTCTTCATAGGCACAGCTCATCAGCATGCCAACAGTGTCACTGACCAACGCCACGATGTCCAAGTCAAGCTCATCGCGTCTCTTGATGGCCTCCCGAAGCATGTCGACAACATCGTGTCCTTCACAGTTTGTGGCCTTGAAGCCTTTGGTCCAGCTCAACAAAGTGGCTGTATCGAGAGCCGTCTGCTCACTGGGGAACGAGAAGGTGAAGCCTGCAGGAAGACGAGTGTTCTTCATCCCCATGTAGTCCAGGAAGTCGCCAACACACTGTGCCTAGGGGTCGAACAACTCCTCTCCAGTTCCCTGAGCCATGCTCTGAGCCATCAGGTGTGCGATAAACAAAAGAGGGCAGCATCTTGACTTCAGAGGGACCGTCGGTCTTCAGGCCCGCCTGCAGCGCTGCCCTCATCCTGGCCTTGACCAGCTGCAGCTGCTCCCCGCTCAGTCTGAAGGAGTTCAGAGTCTCATCCACCTGTCGCTTTCTGGACACCAGGGCCGCACCTTTGCTGCTGCCGCTCTGACAGGACAGATCTAACCTGGCACTCAGGACGCCGCCGCCGCACCACTTTATGGAGACGTTTGGGATACCTGACACACACAGCGGTGACAAACACTGTAGATTTCTTTTTTATTTTTGTCTGCATATCTGCTCTTACAGTGACATCAACCAACCATGATGTCACTGTTCAAGCTGCATGCAGTGTTTTCTTACTTGTGACTGTGACCATCACCTGCCCTCATGGCAAGTAACCTATCAAGGCTGCTCAGTAATTAAAGGAGAGGCTTTGTGCAAAGGTGACATTTTTCCTGTTCAAACCTGCACACTGTGTCCGGGTGCTTACCTCCACATCAGTAGCAGGGTTGGCAATGCTGTTTGTCATCCATGTTGCACTTTTGCCAGGGTCCACTCTTGCTGTAGCTTCCGTCATTTGGTTTTCTCTTGTCATTCCACGTTTTATTTTGGTTGAAAACTTTATTTACATTTGCATCCTCTCTTATTTTTCCAAAGAATCCCAATGTGTTGCATGAAGCCATTTCCATGGACAGAGCCGTGTCACATGCACCTTTAAAAGTTATGTTTCTCTCTGTCAGCAGTTTCCTCTGTATCGCCTCAGACTTCAGTCCACTCTCAAACCTGTCATCATCATTGATGACATATCCGTCATGATGGGCATCGTCCAGGTGTGCTCCAAAATCACAGTTTGTGGATAACTGCTTCAGTGCCACTATAAAGTCACTCACTGATTCGCCCTCTTGTTGATTTCTCATCTGGAATCAAAATCTCTATATAATGACAAGGGCTTTTGGCTTGTAATGATCATTGAGTGCTTTGGTAAGTTGAGCATAACTTTTCATGCTAGGCTTATCTGGCATCAGTAAACACTGAAAGTTTGTAGGCCTCCGCTCCAATCAATGACAGAAAAACACTGACTGTCTTGTCATCTTTCTCTTCATTTGCAGCCATCCACTGTTCCAGTCTCTCCAGATAATATTCAAAATCTTCCTTAACCTCCTTGTATTTGGATATGCTTCCAATCAAGGCCATTTCTGCAGTCCGTCCTGTTGCTTACTGCAGTCACATTAGCCTTTTAACTCATATGTTAGCCACTCACTTTGGTGCGACACTCTTCTTGTGATCTGCTAGCGACAACTTGACATCTCTTGTCTTCCATGATGCTCTTTCCTTTTTTGAACATCCCATCCTTGTCACCAAAATGTAATATATTGAAGTGGAAAATAAACCAGACGGAGATCGGACTGAACATCAGACTGGGGTTTTTACTCAAGACTTCCGTACACCCAAAACACACGCAGGTATCACACAGGGTTGATCCCAAACATTACCACACGGGGGCGGTGCACACTGCCACATATATTCCCAACACGCTACACTAAGGCAATCAAAAGACTGAACAAATTAGCCTTGCTAGCATCCCACATGCATACAACATGTTATAACAGGCAGCATAGTACAGTTAGCCGATTAGCATTAGCTTCACCCATGACAGAACTGAATTTACACACAAAATGGCCGACTTAAACACTCACACGGCGGCTAACACATGCTAATAAAGGCACACAATATTCGTCTGTCATGAATACTAGCATGCTCTACAAACTTATATGAACTCACTGTTTTCATGAACGCATCCTCTGTGCACTAAACGATTAGCAGTTGCACAGGAGATAAGCTCCGCCCACACTCCCGTCTTGCTAGGACCCCATAGCTGTCCAAACGGGATGCCTGACTAACATAACAAAAGCATCAAACACAAAACTAACAGGGAATTTGTAACACTGAAGCTGTTAGTTTAAAACGATATGTGCTGAACTGAATCCACCGACGGGAACGCTTTCCCTTCTCGCTAAGCAAAGTAGGGAAAACTTATTTTCTTGCCTTGCACATTTACTGTTCCATTATATATTATTATAATAAAAATTACACATTTATTTTTTATTATCCATCTAGAGCACACCCTGGACTGTCAGTCCATCACACCTTGTTACAATATACATACACTATGGTCACCAATTTGTCTTTCATGTTTCTTTGGACTGCAGGAGGAGACCAGCATTCCTGGAGGAAACCCACACTCACACGGGAAGAACATGCAAACTCCACACAGAAAGCTGAGTTACTGAGGATATTTATTTAGTAACATTACCCGACGGATGCTTGACCATAAACTGCCCTGCTGTGAGGACTGATGGAGAATTTTGGACCTGGGCATTTAATAAATGCAGAGCAAAAACATCTACACACAAACAAACTGCAGTTCCTGATAACGCTTTACAACAGTAACATCAAGATTATATTTATAGTCTTTTGAAGGTTGCATGTTAAAAATAGTTATTGTGAGATAGCAAATCTTTGTGGTAGCACGCACTCAGGGACAAGTTGCAGCAGCCTTTGACGTCTTTGTGTGTGTGTGTGTGTGTGTGTGTGTATATCTCATAAACAGTTTGAGACTGTCGCCTCACCTTGTCACCAACACAACATCCCAGAGCGTGCCCCCTCCAAAAAAATAGAAATACATTTTTCCACTTACTCCTAAACATAAGGAAATCCATTTCAAAGCCATAAATGAAATATGTCCCTCAAATGAATTAATCACAGCCACAATAAATCCTTATTTAACAATAATCAATCAGCAGAATATTTGTTCTTCGGTTGTGAGACAAGTGATTATGGAAATCAGTGGTGATGAAAGGAAAACCAATGGAATTTTCAACTAATAACATTATCCTCTTCAATAAGCTTTACATACATAAGTGCTGATTCACCACATCCAACCCCACCATAGAGTGATTAGTGTGATTACATTTGTAGAAGTTTAAAAGGGCTGTATCATGCAAAATTCACTTTTTGCATGTTTTAACCTTGTTATATAGTTATGTACTCACCAAAAACACCCCCAAAGCGTTTTTTTCCTTCGTGCCTGCATGGTTGAGCTTTCTTCGTTTGTGCTGCTCAGAGAGGCAGCCCCTCCCGCACCCGGGAAAACTCTCTGCTTCCCACGTTGACGTCACACGGAGAAGATGGCTCCCCTGAGCAACCATCGTCTGAGAGCAACAATCAAGCAGGAGCAAGAGTCTGAAGGGTCTGAAGGAAAAGACATTTTTGCGTGTCTTTGTGTGTAGAGAAGCTAGAGCTAGCCAGCCTATTTGTTTAGAAGCTCTGATTGGCTGAAGTACGCTGTCAGTCAAAGTCCACAGGGGGAGAGGCGGGATTTCAGTGAAACAGAGCGTTTTCTCTTCCGGGTTTCAGAATTAGCCCCAGAAAATCATTTAATTCACACAAAATGACTTTAACTTAGTGCCAAAAATGAACTATTACCATGTTAATGTCATTTCTAGGGTTTGGACGAGCTAAAAAAGCATGATACAGCCCCTTTAAACCAATCAAAAATACCCAAGAGGAAAAACTTTATGCTCTTGTCTCTCAATATAACCTGAGATAAGCCCCTTTTTTCTCTCTTTTCTTTTTTTTATTTTATCATATAATCTCTGAATACATTTTTATATTTCCTTCATATTTAATCTAAGTTTATCGTGTACTTATTTTTCAGTAGTTTCTAAGTTACAGTATTTATTTTTGTTATATCTTATCTTTCCAAATAATAAAGGCTCATCCTTAAGTGGAAGACAGAATGCTGTTCAAGAAAACATGTTAGAATATCATATGGTCTGAGAAATGGGCCGACATGTCTGGAACCCTCCAGCTGCTCTGGTGTCGCTTTGTGCAACCGGCCCCCGGTGAGTCCCGGTCAGATCTCTTTTTCAAGGGAACCCTGGCCAAAGCCGTAGCAGCTCTAAGTTACAATTACATTAAACAAGCATTAAAACATGTTTTTTTTAAAACAGACATCATAAAGAACATATATTATTTAAAGAAAACATACAATATGAAAGATATATTATACAATATACAGCAACTGACAACTGATGGCCTAAACATGAGAAATTGGAAGGGGAAAGCTGCTTCACTCTCCAGTCGAACCTTCTTCTGTATACTTTCAGCATGTTTTAAAATTCCTAACGGGGATCAGTTGTTGCAGCTGCAGTCCAGCCTGCATGTTCTTCCAGGCTGCAGGAGAACGTAAAAGCCTTGGGGACAGTCAATTAAAGGATGTAGTTTGAGCGCAGACAATAATTGCTGGTTTTAAGTAAAATTTGCACACAATGGGAGGAGGAGAGAAGGCCAAGGATGGATTTATAAATAACACTGTCCCAGTGGGATGACTGACCTCTGGCACGCCAGAAGCAGTGGTGAGTTTGATCTTTCCTAGCTGTGACAAACCTCTAGAAGAATCGAAGTTGGTCCACGGTGTCCGTGCAAGCACTGGGCAGGTTCAGGAATGTTGCCTCTACTGGGTTTGTCCTGGCAGTAATAGAAAAAGAGGACTTTGTTCTAAAATCAAGCTTCAGCATGAGGTCTGAAAGTTAAACATCCATCAGTTAAAATGCCTAAATACTTGTGTCGTGTCACTTGCCTGACTGTCCTGCGAGGCTTTAATGTTGGAATGTCAAACCACGACACCACCGTACCCAAGGCCATATATACAGTAGATATATAACATATTCCCATTGAGTTCACTTGTGTCAACAATCAGTCCCTCAGTGGCCCGATGTGGAATTAAGCAGCTTTAACAGTATTGCAGATATCTTAAATCAACACTAAGAAAAATGTAGGTCTAATGGGTTCATTTTCTGATATTATATTATTTATTTATTCTTAAAAAAAGAAAAAGAAAAAGCAATTGCATCATTGCTCACAGTGGACAGCCTGCTCAATAATTCATACAATTAGTTTTTCTCCTTAAGCAAGCTCTCTTGTTTCTGTAACCTGCCTCGCCCTTCGCACTGGCCCCTGTCTTATTAATCAGCCCCCATCGATTTCGTGTTGAAAGTAATTAAAGGCCTGACATGTGCAGTTGATTCCCGACATCTGTATGTGTCACGAATGCAAAAGCGCACCCTTTTCCGCCGCTCTGGAACTGGCTGTCGTTGACGCCGCTGGAGTAACTAGTGCCAAAGAGAAGCGACGCGGTTTGTGTTTTTCAGCTTCAACACTCCGCCTGAATGTTAACAAGCTTCTCCAAAACTTTGACTTCTTTCCATTAACAAAGAAAAACAACAGCTTAACTTGGGCGCAGGTTGTGTTTCCACAGCGCTGCTGCTTCTGTCAGACACAATCTGACCTGGAGCTGACTGAAACTCCAGTCCCGGCACACCTTACAGGAGCAGAACTGCAACGATCCCACGTCTCAGTGATTATCTCACCCACAATAAAACTGACGGAAAATTACCCTGGAACTGTGAGAAACTCAGGATTTACCAACATTTGGGTGAGAAAGTTCTAAGTCAATCAAAAGGGAAATGTTGGCGGCTGTGACTTTAATGAGGCAGTGCTTGTGTAACCTTTAATTTTGACTGTTCAGTCCTAAAAATAAAATCTTTATGCGCCTGCTGGAGGAATGAATCAACGCTCAGGTTCATTTTGTGCCTGTCTAATTCACTGCTGCATAAGTCGACATGAAAGAGGAGCTTAATGTAAAATTATGTTGACTTGATGTGGCCCTGCTTACACAGAAATGTTTACAAGACAAACACTTGACGTTTCATTTCTGTAGCGTTTTGGGTAGACATCGTCCGGATCCACTGAAAACACAACTCTTTGACAACAACTGTCAAGGTGGAACTTTGAGGAGGCACCAACTCCATCTCTGAGAAAATGGCAGAAACGCTGCTCCTGGTGCTGTGAGTGAATTTCGGCAGCATCTCGTTCTGCACATGCTCAGCAGACGGACAATAAGAACAGTGTTTTCCTCCAGAGTGTCAGGACTCCCAGTCCACATTCTCCTGGACTTGGTAGTTTGATTTTTTTGCACGGTCATTCACACTACATTTTAAAAGCGACCTCTATCAGAGCGCAGTGCGAACGTGACACGACCAGACAATAAAGCTTGTCCCGAAAAAAGTAAGTAACCCTGGTGGTACATTTCTAAGGTGGTCCGCTTCATGATTCTTCGATTCCAGCGGTGGAGCCATCAAACGGCGCTGGTTGGTTTCATGTCATATCATTCATTCATATTGTTAATCAGTGGTTGGTGGAAAAGCTACTTAGGCCCGCCTCCTTTGTGATGTTTAATGATGTTTAAGCTGTTTATGTGCTCTTTTACTGACGTGTCTTTATAGAAAATGAATCACATACATTGTTAATTAACTTTCATTTGGTATTAGAGTTTGTTCTGCCTGTTTTTTTGCCCTTTTTTTTTCTATTTCTGAATCATGGGGGGCGGCACCCAAGCGCCCTCTCTTTACCCACCACTCGCCGATCGCGCTGTTCATGGGAGTAAATATGGATGCCACACAGGTCAGTGTAAGTATATCCATTTTCAAGTGGTCGTGCAATAAAAGGTGATATAATTTAGAGAAAATCTTCTCGGAAAGAAGAAGCAGAATGAGTAAAACGAGAGCACAGCTTCCTCCGGCTCAGATTTGTGACGTCTGTCCCTCATCATCAATGACGTGGACGTCGCAAACACGCAACCTGAGTGTTTAGGCCGCAGTCGCCTTGAGAAATTTCAGATACTGATCTGACGTGGTACCAGATATGAGCGAGGCCTGGATCTGGAGTGAAAAAATTGGAATTGAAACATTAACATGGATCACTAGTGAGCAGAAAGTCGAATTCAGTCGCATCTGCCTGCAGTGTGATCGGAGCCTCCCATGAGCCTCCTCTATAGTCCTGCTGGTTCTTCAGTAGATCAACTTGATCATTCCCACATTGTGGCGTTTTACAGCTGATTTTGTGACAGATTGGATCTGATAAACAATAAATGTCTCTAATTTCCAGAAAATAAATATTAATTTTGTATTTGCTGTAGTGCTGTCAGATTTAATCGCATTGATCGCAATTTAATCGCATTGATCGCAAATAATCGTGATTAATTCATGGAGAACTGTCAACAATTAACTTTTTTAAAGTTGAGATTAATTGCAATGAAGAATCTAATCCTCATAAATCAGTCCCAATGTCAGGAAAAAACACTATTATCCTCTAGTTCTTTTCTTTGACCCAATTGGCAGACCTCAATGGATTAATCGCGATTAAAATTGACAGCACTAATTTGCTGCATAGTGGTGTACAGTGTTCTCACACCACGCTGAATATCTCCACACAACCATGTTTCAAGTGAAAATGCATAATTTCTGTATTTTAATTTCAGAAGAAGTTTAGCGTTAACACGGCAATGTTTTCACACTGATGCTCATTTTCACTCCACTCCCACTGCTGGAGCAGACCGGTGGTCACCTGACACACCTGTGAAGCTGCTGTGTGCTGAAAGACAGGACAGAGAACAGTCCAACCAGCAGATCAAATCTGTCTGCACAACAAACACAACAACTCACATGTTTGGCATTAGCATTTGTATCCTCAAAAACATGGGATTAATTTTTTACTTTTTTTATTTTTACTATTTTTTACATTACTTGTACTTGAATTCATCCCTTCTGATGAAAACAGGCGGACAAGCCTGGAATTGATCCGTTCTCCAGCAGACTGTTTGCATGTAAACCAGGTCAGATGCAATAAAAGCCTCGTCTCCTGTTATCTTCGCAAAATGCATGCAACCTGAACCAAAATCTGTTAGGTGAGCATAAAATTTAGCATTTAAACTGGTGGCCACATGTACTGTTGCTCTTGTGAATCAATGAAAACAGTGTATGCCATATTAACAATCAATACTTGTGTGGTGAACCCACCCAGAGTTCTTCCAGCCGGAGAAGCAGCCTAAAACCTGCAGACCCCCTCCAGCCACATTACAGTTAGCTCGCATTAAAGTCTTTAAATAGTGAATCGTTCATTTCTTAAACATTTAGCCAATTTATTCTCCTGCTGTACTCTAAATGCATTTAAACAGCTGTGAAACTGCCGAGTCACATCGCCTGCAAAAGGCCACAGACAGAAATAAGCGGTGTTGTAACGTGCTAATTATTTCACGAGAGGCACAAAAAAAGAAAAAGAAAAAAAAACAGTGTCAAGGCTAAACAGTCGCTCGCTTGCTCCCGGCTGTTTTACACCGACTCGGTGTCTTTTAAAATGTATAGTTTGAGCAGTAAATGCTCTGTGCCATGATAAACACTCAACACTATTCATTAGGTAGGATAAACACTCATAACTCGGCTTCATGCCCCCAAAATGAATATGTGCTACTTGAAGTAGCAGTGGTGGGTAAACAATTAGCGTATCCAGCGCTTCAGTGATGAAGCTTCCCACTACCCCTATTAGGACTCGGCGTCTTTATACAGTTTATCCCCGCTGTTTTATGAATTCACAATTACACCTCATTAATGTGTCATTTGCATAATTACAAGGAATGGGGACACCGTTCACAGTGGGAATACACACTACCTTGAAGAAAGTACTACCCTGCACAGTGTTGCGAGCCGCAGCAGAGATAGCCTCGTATTGTTTTTAGCTTCGTTGATTATTAATGAGTTGATGGTGTGTGAAACTGGGACAAAATGCATCTTTGCAGTTGTCCTTTAAGACGGCGTTTAAGCAGCAACCGTGCTCAGAGCCTCTGGAAATGCAACTTGTCAAAAATGGCTTCCAAGGTGGAACTTTTGAAAAAATTCTCAAACATGTCATCGTGTAAACAGGTAAAGCGCAACGGATTGTTAATGTTAGCAGTGAGATGTTCTCCGTGTTCTCCATTCTTAATGTTTACAGTGTGTTGTTCCCTGCAGCGTGTGTGTGTGTGTGTGTGTGTGTGTGTGTGTGTGTGTGTGTGTGTGTGTGTGTGTGTGGCTTCATTAAAAACAAACAGCCCCCACTACTGGACCAACATGGAAAATACATCATTTCAGTATTTCTGTCAGTAACATAAACAGACGTTTTTAAAATGTTGTCGCGTAAAGGTGAAACTTTTCTGATGCGAAAACCCAAAAAATGTGCGTTTTCACTAGAAATATGTAAAGGATTCCTAAAACCCTTCGGGTCCTGTGGCTGCAGCGACACCAACCTGATCACACCTTCAGTCAGATCTTAATATTTGTAGATATTTTCATCAACTCCCTGAATTTAATTGCATCTCATCCAAGACCTGAATTAAGGCGGAGAAATGCTGGTATATGCAAATAAAAAGAGAAAAAGGCAACGATGTGAGAGGTGAGAAATTCACCAAAGAGCTTATTTGGCCTGCTCAGGTACTTTAACCCAGCCTCTCTGGGTTATTTGTAAGATAAATGAAAGCAGAGAAACAGATGACAGGTCTTTAGCTCAACTATAAAATGCAATTAACCAGCAAATGAGGCCAGGCAAACCACTCTGACCATTCTGCATGAGCAACAGCTAGAGGGGAAGGAGGAGAATGGTAATTCATAGCCAATCTGCAAACTGCTCTGCTGCCTTCGCCGGCTTGATGAATGGCTTTTGACATTTTAACCGCGCTTGATTTGAGTATTCAAAGGTACTTAATTGAGATTTCTAGGATTTTCTTTTCTCATTACTCGCCATTAAGAAAAATGTGCACTTTTTAAGTCTGCCCACAGATTTGTTTGCTGCGACGCTTCTGTCTTTTAATAACGTGAATTGCCACAAGAGGCTAAACTTTGACACCACAGTTCCTGTTTGGAGATCAATAGTGGCTGATTTGCATTTTTCCTCAGGAACATGTGCGGTTCGATGCAATAATCAGAGTTTAAAGTGGAAGGGATCATTACCATACTGACACATGAGCTGCTGTAAGTCCTTCTAAGGCCCCATTTAGACAATTGTTTCAAGAGAAAATGTATTTTTGTTTCAGAAACAAAATGGAAACGGCAGAAACAGTGAAAATGGTGTAGTTATCATGGTGGACCATGACTTCAGGCCTGTTTTAACACATTTAATAAGACAACCTGATTCGATTCAGGCTTTAGCAGAGCAGCCGTTGGTATTGAGGGGAGAGAATTTACCTGGACTTTTATATGCTGACATACCTTCCATGTTGAACCTGAAACTTTGACTTTGTGAGCGACCCCATAGCGAGTTATCCTTCCATTTCGTTTATTTTCCTCAACTAACTTCAAGTATCACATTTTTTCCTTGTTGGAGCTCCTTGCTTGATCCCTTCACAGCTTGTTGAACACGAGCAAATGGACACGGAAACAAAACCGTTTCTACTTCCAGGATCTAAAACCCTGGTTTGTGTCCTCCTCTGATATCCCTCTGGGTGTTATTCTGAGCTGATCATCTGCACAATGCTCACTGATCGTTGGCATGAGCATGCCATTCAGCAGGGTTTTTCAGGATCTCAGCAAATCGCGCCCATAGTTTGCAATGCAAAGGATCAGGGAAACCCCTCAGGTGTCAGACGTGAGGCCTGCTCTGCGCACACTGCACTTCACCTGAAAACTTCATGCCGGCTGAAACATGCACGACTAGCAACAATTTCTATGTATTTCAGAAAACATAAACTTGTTAAAATCCATTTTACCCTCTATTGCTGTGATTCCACCCCCTAAGTGCAGCAAACAAGATATTATTGTGTAAAAAAAAGTCAAAGCATCTTCTTTCAGACTCCAGGGATGCCACCACCAGTTTCCGTGAAATTATGCCAAAGTCTTTCACCATTAATTTCAAAAAGTTTCTTCACATTTGTCTTTCATGAAATTGATCAAAACTGTGCTCACTTTGAATCACTATAAGGTATCTAATAAAATATCCCTGTTGATCTGGAGAAATCACGCGTCTCCAGTCACACCAGTTAATCAGTGCTGCTTTTTTATTAGTCGCTGTGTAAGAACTCAGTCTGCTGAGCATGATGCATTTCATCAGGGGAAACGTACAGCTCTCAGTGTACCGCCCACCTAACCTATCCACAAGCAGCCCACAAGCCCCAGTGGTCGGATACCTTGCCAAGGCGCTTTGTTCTCGGCCATAATACATCTTTATTAGTATAATCCCGTTGCTCCTGTGCTTTACTCACACTCCATTAGTCTTTATCCAAATCATGTAGTTACAAACAGACTGTCATTGAAGGCAGGAGAAATACTCTCCGGACATCAACAATGGGTAATTGCTTTAAGTTTCCTATGAACTGTTTAGTGTATCAAGTCTGAAAAAGCCTTTGGCAAAGAGACAACGAGCAGCCCACGTTCAGAGCGGAGCAGTGGAATGAAATGCCTCCTTCTGACAGCTACACTGTTTCCATGTGGAAGAAAACCTGGCTCCACTTTGTCCCTCTTTCCCCTCCCCGAGTCTGGATACACCAGCAGGCACAGGGGTCCTGAGATTTATGGCAGCGGCTCAACGTAGCTGGTGGGGGAACAGTCTTTGGGGGTTTTCACATGCCTCCATTTGTTTTGCACATTACTGATGTTTCCCTTAATGTGCTCCGAGCATCCCCTTGAGAAACTTCGACGGGGCTGTTCTCAGGTTCAGGCTTCATTTAGTTTTCCCCTGCTCTTCTCTGGAGATAAAACCTGACATACAGACCTCTCTGGCTCTCCTGAGGAGCTATTAATACAGGAAAGGGAACAGAGGAGAGGAGGTGGCGAGCCCCAGATCCACCTGGCAGACCAAGCAACGCCTGTTTATTTGGATCGTACACGGGGAATCGGATGAATAGGCAAGCAATAGCTTTTAGTAATGGTGGCAAACGGATGCTTCCAAGGTCCCTGATGAGCAGTGGATCTTCTTGCCAGGCAGACTCCTCCCTCACCAGTCATCATCCTGATAAACATCATTAATACAGCTGTAAGCAGTTTTAATCGTACATCACCTGGAAAGATTTCCTGAGACCATTGCTCATGTTAAATGTATCATCTGTGGTATTTAGAGAAAATACAGTGGAACAATAGATTGGCTGTCTGCCTGCAATAATTCCAACTTCCCTCTTGAAAAAAAGAAGTGCTTCACGTTGCACACACATCGGAATCGGCTCTCGTTTTGCAGCGAAGGAGGCTGACCTCATTCTGTAGCTTCTTTTCTTGACATTCACATGCAGAGAAACCTGCGCTCACGGAAATGTGCAGCACTTTATTATTCAGAAAACATGTGAAGACGTGTCAGTAAACTGAGGACTGGTCTGACCCGAGTGTTTTCTCGCCGTGGACCTTCGGCGGGAGTGATGACAAGCCTCCGCCATGCGAGTCCGGCCTTCACGTGGCCCAGCATTCACACGCTGCTGTTAACTGGTGAACTGCTAATGCCTCCAACCAGACTAATCATCTATTATTAATCTGAGCAATAATATAAAATGTCATGGTCTTCACTGCCCCTGAACTGCAATGGTACATGCTTAGCTTGGTAATTGTCCCCGGCATGAAAGGTCTATGAAGGTGTTGAATAAAAATCTAATTTACTTTAAAGCTGTAATTTGACAGTGTTAGCATATCTAGCTAAAAACGTCCAGTCCTCATTCAAAATGAGAGGCGAACACATTTGATAGCAAAGCTCAGGTTCTTTTTTCCTTTTGGTGAAAATAATTGGAACTGTGTGATAACACAAACTCATCTGAACGCACTGATACCAGCATCAGGTAATGGGTCTGATACTGAGCAAAGTGCTCATGCTTGTGAAAGCACTCAAATGCAACACAGTGAGACAAACCTTAAGACACAAAACGCTTGTCTGAACCGTCCTGTTCGCAAATCACCTCACTCATGGTGACATTCTGATCAACAAGCTTCAACATGAGCATGCTCTCTGTCTGCCTTCTGGAGGGCCTCATGAAGAAGGCCACAACCATGATCTGAAATGCAGTTTGTCTTTAACTGTTGGACAGATGACTTAGCCATACCTCAGTCTCCTTTGGCTGGCTGCGGAATGCGTTAACATAAGGACAATGAAGAGAAGGCGATAAATCTTTATTGAAGCAATTATGGAGCAAATGTTATTTACACCACATAATTGGGCCGAGTATCTCTCGGCTCATAGAAATTAAGACTCGGGGGGAGTTAAAATGGACACCAATTAATTTTTGCTGACAGAAACAGCAAAACAGCAACTGGCAACAAAGGGAGTTTCCCCAAGAGGTGGCGACTTTAAAGGGAGGTGAGGATATCTCCTCTAATGTAGTCACAACATCACACCATTTCCATATAAATAACTTCCAAAGAAATAAGAAACTCATTTGCACTGCTGAAAAGAAATCAATTACGGCAACAAACAGGCTGGCCCCGTTCCCCGCAAACCTTGAACAGCGTGAATGACATGGTTATAGTACATGCTATAATGCTCGGCTCGGGCTCCAGGAGAATATGCATAATGTGCACTGACGGACAGGGAGGGGTAACATCAGCTAGTAAATGTCAAGTACACATACAGGACCACACACAGCTTATTAAAAAGCTGTCACGAGGAGAGAAGAAGCTAACAGGATGTACCAGACTTGATGAGGATTTATTACCTACTGCCATCTTTACTAAATGGCATTCTTAGAATCTCAGAGTCTTAAAATAAATCACCCCACCGATGTGTGTTTGCGTGCATGCATGTGCGTGCGTGTGTTTTTCTCAGCCTAGTTTCTGACAGGCTAAGGAATTGCAAAGGGCACAAAGAGGAGTCTCATTTTTTAACTTTTGTGTCTGCGCTCAGTAAATCAAATGATCAAGAGTAAACATGGACGGCGCGGATGATCATTTCACAAAGTTCGGCAGGATTCGATAGTGACTGCTGAGAAATGAAATGGTGTCACCAGAAGGAACACTACGAAACACTATTTCATCAGGGAGAAAGGACAGTGACAGCAGAGTTTTGTCATCTTTAGTTCAAGGTAAAGCGGATTAATGAATCTGTATCAGTATCGCCTCTATGGCCAACCTGAACCTACGGTGCAGCAGGAAAATCCCCTGATTCTGGATGGGAGACATGTTCGCCCCTAATTATAACTGAAACACAGCTCATTATAACAACATTACACTGACTCTACAACTGTCAAGACCAGCTATCAATATACGTTAATGCCAACTGGAGGGACAGATTCCTTCAGCATTAAAGACCCAACAAGAACTCTCTGACAGTCTCTGGTCGTGCAAAGCTACATCGGACCACTGTCAGGAGGGTGGACAGGTTTAAGTGCTTCCCTTCTTCAGCTCATACTTTGACTTTTTTTTTTTTTTGCCAATTTATCGAGTCATACTGAAACAGCATAATTTGGCATTTGTGCACTTCAAACTCAACAGAGCTGAATGGAGGGTTTTCTAGATAAAAGTTCATTACAGAGACATCCATTCCACCGACTTATGGAATAATACAAAATCAATCTTCTCATTTGAACGGTTCTATTTTCGTAGCGACGCTGAGAGAAACGCTCCCACTGTGCTTTGACTGCTCTGAAGTTGCCGATGTTAAAGAAATCCTTTTGAGGCAGAAAAGGTTAATTGCTTTTGTTGCTTTTTCGGTTTGTGTGACGACCGGAGGGTGGAGTACTGATGGGTTTATTTTTGAAAGAGTCCAAGTACATTGTTGTGGAAGCCCAAAACAGACTTACAGCCGGTAGCATGAAAGACCAGAAGCCCACAAGGAACCCAAGACAAGCCAAAACAGAACCAAGACAGAGACGGCACTAAGTCGGCCTGGAAACGGGACGGAGACACGATAGGATGACAAGGTAACGAGGCGAGGCAGTAGGGAATGACGTACACAGGGAAAGACATGGATACAGGAGAGGATGGGAGACCTAGCCAGGGTGCAGGACCCAATGGGTCCAGACAGTCCCCCCACCAGGGTCTGGCACCTGACAGTCCAACGACTGAGAGCCGGGCCATTCTGGCAAGACAAGACCAGGAACAAGACTGACGATTTGGAAATGGGAAGGACTGGAACCTGGGGAGACAGGAGGAACCCGGGGGACTCTGGACAGGAAAAGACTAGAAACTAGTGAACTCAGGGACGGGACCCGAAACTAGGGGAACTAAGTTCCTCGGAACAGGACTCGGAACTCGGAACAGGGGAACTACGGCAAACAGACTTATGAAAGAAGAGACTTTACTAAATTCACTTCATGTGTTTATTAAATAATTGTAACAGTTCATGTTAACAAAAACTCTCTTTTTTCAAAACTGATATTCATTCACATTAAAGAAGCCTTGTTCTCTTTTTTCTCTGCTTTGGCAGCTCCTGAGACAAACTACCTTGTTGACGTTGCCCGAGAGAAGAGCTGACCGCTTCTTTTTTCCACTGCAGCCTGAGACTGAGAGCAGTGTCTCACACTGGTGAGACATCTGGAAGCCAGCCGGACCAGCCTGTCAGCTCCTAAACCAGCTGACCGCCACTCTGAGGGACCACTAGATGTCTCTGGACGACAGCAGACAGCTGCCCAAGCGCCACAGAAAAACCTCCATTACGGCTGGATTTGATGGACAGAGCGAGTTGGAAGTCGGCCAAAGGCAAAGACTACATCTGAAGAAATAAAAGAAGAATCATGGGCCTGAAACAGAGGAACAATACACAGGAGATGATGGAACAACAGTTGTGGTATCCCCTCTACCTTTTGTATTAAGAACAGCAGAAGAATTTTTTTTTCAGGTCTGTTATTCATGATTAGTCTGCGACACACCTGACGCAGTGGAAACCACTGCGTCAGGTGTGTCGCAGACTAATCATGAATATTTCTAAAACACTTCACTGATGAGTTTAAACACACTCTGTTAGAATGAGCTAAAAGTTTTTCATCCATTTTTATTGGAGTCTGTTCGCATTTTGCAAAATCAATCACTTCAAATTGTGGTAGCCTGCATGTCAGCCGTTTGAAGGAGAACGTGATGGAATTCAATCTGCTGAACAAACTGGGAGCAGTCTTCATTTGGAGTAGAAATGAGTGGAGGCACCAGTGGGAAAAAGCAATATTGTCTGCTCTTCCCTCACTGGACAAGGTCAATTAGAGAAGGACATGGATTGGCAATCAAACCTGACACCAAAGATTGACTATGGTGATTACAACCATGCAGATGGGGGGCTTTAAAGGTTATTAATAATGATTTATGGAATTAATTAAAGAAGTAAGATAGGATTCCGTGCTTTAAATACATTATATAAGTCCGGCTGAGGGAACACTTTCCACTTGTGGGAGCTTCAGTTCAAAATGCAATATGTTCTCTGACTGCATGGTTTGTCATGGGGGCTGTGCTGGAGTTATGATCGTGATTATAGAGAGTGGAGATTGATTGGATGAAAAGAAACAACATGGATATCACATACCAAATTGCACTGCTTTGATGAATTGTCCGGCATCAGGACCCATGCAGTTACTGAGATGCTCTTCACCGCTGTTTCACATTCACTACTCGTCTCTCTCCTCTGGTGATGTTTCACTTACCTGTGATTATCTGATGATGGATATGAGTTTCTTTTGCATCCTGCTGACATTTAGTCCTGGTGGATTTCTCTGCAGCTACAGTTTGACTGTTTTCCATCCATCAGTTTATTTTCTGTAAACCACAAGGCCCCACTGTCATTGAGGCCTCACTTTTCCACTACACTCACACATACATATATTCTCCTCTTACATGCACGCATTCTTCTGTTACATGCATGTATTTTCTTCGCACATATGCATATATGCCGATTTATTTTTGAAGAATGTACATGTGAGAGGATAAAGTATGTGTGGGTGTGAAAATGAGAATATATGCATGTGAAAGGAGAACATATGTGTGTACATTGAGAATGTATGTGTGTAAAAATACAATGTTTGTGTGTGGGAGAGAAAATATATGGAAATGAGAGGTGAATATATGTGTGTGAGAGGGTCAGATTAAATTAAGTCTGGCACTCACAGATTGTGTTCTCTATCATAATACCATGATGAGCAATTCGATTCATACCTGGTCCAAATGATCATTACCTGTAAAATAATGTATTAATAGTTAGAAAGTTGCTTTCGTGTGAGCTGTGTGCGGAGGGGAGATGCCAGCTGCTCATGTGTGATCGAGACATGCTCGTGTTTCAAACCTGGTGTCTCCTGGATGGACGTCAGAGGGACAATCACACAAACCTCCGAATGACACTTTGGGGGTATTGTGGGTCTGATCCAGTGTTTGATCGCCGTGTGAATCTACAAACTGCCATTGAAGTGGAACGTCAGCGTCAAAGTCACCTCTCTGTAGGAGAACCGACACGGCGGTCAGGTGTTTATTTGTAGCTTGAAGTAACTTCTTCCATCATCCGTGATTCACTCAGCTACTCAACACACAAAATAACGGAAGTGACTATCGGAGTAAGAAGAAAAATACCAAAAATCTTTGACATTATAACATATTGCAATAAAACGAAGATAAGAAGGTAATATATAGTACTTTTCAGGCAGTTTCTCGGAGGACACTTTGAAAGGGTGGAGCAATTTGACATTAAAATATGTCACATGGTACACAAGCAAGATTACAGCCAGATCAATGAGAAAAAAAATGACCTCAAAAGACTAAGCTGTTCACGATGATACCGGAGGGTGAAAGGAATGGCCTCCAGTCAAGACTGCTCCAGACAAAATCCAGTGTTTCCTGATTTTATAGATCTTTTCTGCATCACATTGTTGTTTTCTTACTGAGTCACCAGAGGTCATAGTTTACGTTCATGTGGGCGTTTCTCACCATTTGCACATTCACAGAGACGTGGGTATGCATAAGGCTTGATTAATCTTTTTAGAATAATTCATTAGTAATGACCCGCCCTCCTCTCTCCCGGGCCTCTGATTGGCTCATCATAAATCATCATAAATATCAACATTAACCAATCAAATCAGTCAAGGCAGCATTTGGGTGGGTCACTGCGTCCTCATTCAATGGGAATTAAATGCTGCTGAGTGGTGCATCATGGGGGATTTGGAAGTGGGTGGAGGCAATGCGTCCGTGTACCCTGGACCGCTGCGCCGTCCTGTTTTCATAACTCTGTTATGTGGCATGTTACTGTTAGCAGACACTAGCCTCATGGCATTCTTCTGAACCCTCCCGCCGTCATCTTGTAATACCTGAGCTGTCTTCCGTCTCCACCGCCTCTTCACATGCTTCATTACGATCAGCCGTGAAGACTTTTACTGTCCACTGCTGGATGCTGGGCGTAATGTTCAATTATTTGACCTTTTCTGCTTCTGGCAATTAGCTAGTGTCTCTTGCTGTCTGTACATGTGCCGTGGGTGGTTAATGTGACCTAATGTATTGTTACAGGGACGACAGTCTGGAGACTGCAGGCTCAGGATCTGTGTGCACGCCTGAATATTAAAGCCCGGGCGCCCTTGTACCGCGGATAGTCGTTTCCTGCAGAGGACAATCTGTCACTGTTGGGCTTTTTAACTTTTGCCAAATGAAAAAAAAAGAAGCAAAAATCTCACTAAAACTGAAAAATAAATAAAAACAGCTCAGGTGGGTATGTTTTACCTGCGGGCTCTTAAAACAAACCACAGACAGCGTAAGTGAAAAATAGAGCAGCTAATGAAGAAATATATACTGAGGTATATTGAGAAATAGTTGCATATCACATCGTTGAGGAACACCAGAAGTATTTATTTCTGCTTTTGTAGCAACCATAAAACAGCGGGAGAACGTGCAGCCCCTGTTTTATTTGCCCAGTGCCCGTTTCAGTGGACTCCAGCTTGTTAATCATTCCCACGCAGGCTCCGAACCGACATGATCATTTGATGCATTACTGTGTAATGCTCCAGTAATTATTCTTTCCTTTAACAAGGCAGGCAAGCAAAGCCAGGCTGCCCTCCTTCCCTCCCATGTCCCAGTCATTTATTTCTTCATTTTCCCACAGCTTAGGAACAATCTGGGCTGTACTGAAGCATGGAGGAAATGTGACCTGGGGAGTGCTGCTCTTTAGCTAATCTACGATGGCTAATCACCGTTATATACATAGCTCCACTTCTTCAATCTGCAGTTCTTCTGTAGTTCTCTGTTTTCCATGATGCGTGCGATAGCGGAAAAAAAAAATTCTCTAGTGTGCTTTGTATTGTAACATACACCCACTTATATTGGCTTTCTCCAAGTGTGGCTGCAGGAGCACAGCAGGGGGTCAAAGGGCTTTGCTCAAAGGTAGCTGATTGGTCCTTTCTGACAAAGGTCAGACTGACTCAATGGCCTCCTACACACAGGTTTCTTCTTCGCCTATCCAGGTATTTGAACCAAGTGACCTCAGTTTTACGTGATTGTCTTCATCTGTGTTTTGCGGCTGCAGCTCGTGGGTGATCAGCTCACATCCCACATAAACTGGCTGTAATGACTGGTCAGACGGCCGCTGATGGGAGAGGGGCCGTCGGTTTCCACAGTATGAGCACAGACTATGACTCCCAGGTCAAACATCAGTTTGAATCACATTGCAGGGGCATTATCTCGGCCAGGGACTCGTTAAACATTATTCACACATTTCATTTTGAAAATGTTTGTCATTGTTGGTGTAATGCAGTGAATGGATCACTGTGAAAGCAGTTACAGCTCTGTCGCTCCATCTGTCAACGCTGGGAAAAAGTTAGCATCCGAGCAGAGATCAGGGGCTATTTTAGAGCAAGAGGCTAATTGTTTTGTGAAAATATAGACATTTTCATCATGTGTACAATGAAGCAAACAAGTTAAAACTTTCAGATTGTATGAGTGCAGTGGCAGAGTAGACATAACTACTGTGCTTCGTTTAATTGCCAGTTATGGGAGAAAGTGTAAGCAGTAAGAATTCAGGGGCACCTGAGGCGTGGGAGTAAACTAACTTTTTTTTTTCCTACTCCCTTTCCTTCATGTATAATTAAGATTCGTGTAATTTTAGAATTTATTGCATTTCTTTTTCCCCTTCTTGTCCGTTTTGTGTGCATGTTCGAAATAAATAAATAAAATGAAATGACTGTTTCACTGATCCAGTTCACTAAAGATGAAATCTGGCTGTTTGTGGCCCCTGAACTAAAATGTGTTGGACCCCTGTGTTGGACAGCTTTAGAGTTGTGGGGGACTGGAGCCACTGAACATACTGTTGACAACGTCCACAACAATGCTTGGAGAGATCCAATGCATTTCTCACTATCCATCGACCTTCTGTGTCTCTTTATCTGTTCTGCCAGGTACTTTCCATGGGCTGTCTACATGATTCCAAACATTTTAATCTTGAGCTCAGATGATGAAACTCCAAATGACCCAGGCCAAGTCCGAAAGTGTTTTTTGCTTTCTCACAGTTTATCTGCAATATGATGTTTGTTTCTTTTATAAGTCCTTACTTCCCAAAGAACTATAAAATAAAATAAAATAAAACTATATTGAGTATCTTTTCACAGAAAGCACGAGCAATGCAGGAAGTACCTCTAGCTCACTGTAGAGGGCAGTGTTGAGCTCATGGGTTTATACTTAGTTACTGTTGCTTTCACCAAATTTATCCTTTCATGTGCAAAAAGCTAATTAAACATATACTGACATAAGAAAACAACAGGCTCATGTCACGTTAGATTTAAAACCAGAAGTACCCGTCTGAAATCGGGGAAGCAGTGAACTGTCACCTCTGATTAACAAATGGCTCAACGGCTGATAGTCACCGCTGGACAACGTGGCTCCATAACCCCCCTGAAGCAGGACCAGACGATGTGGTTCGACTGCTGAATGAACTTTCCAGAGTGAAACCGTCCGAACTGGATCAGGGACAGAGGTTCTTTCAGGAGCAGTTGCTCGTCAGTTCTAGAGGTCAGAGCTCTGATTCTGGAGACGCCGTCGCTGGTTTGCTGTTTAACGAACAGTTCGGCCGCTGACAGACAGCAGGTATTTCAAACAGGGCAGTGGCTCGTAGAAAACAGAACATCTCTCAGTGTCAGGACCAGAGGACAATGGAGAGGACGTGTCTGCTCCATGGCGACCTTTAACCCGTCTGAAACTGACTGGTGCTGAGTCCCACTTTCCCCCCAGCAGTTCCAGGGACACTGGCCTGGTGCAGTGCTGGTTTTTAGCCTCTTCTACGCACTTTTCCACACATAAATGCTCTCCTGGTCAAAGTGTGAACTGCAGACAAACCTGCTGCCCAGAGAATATTAAATAAAGACCTTCATCCCTCCTGATCAGCCAGGAGCTGTGGAGGAGCTCGACTTTTGGAAAGTTGTGGAAACTGAGCTATAGCTGTTTGTTTTGAGGTTGATCAGCCCGGTACGCTGCAGTAACAGCGGTGAGAGGAAGCGGCCTTTGTCCAGTAACTATGGTAGCTACTGGAAGTGCCTGGACTCTGCTCAGTGTACTGGAGGCAGGAAGTGCGACAAAGGCCTGTATAACAGTGGTGAAAAAAAATGACCATATGATTTAGTTTTTATTACTTATCTCTATTTCTGTAGCCTAAAACACACTTAAAAAGAGAATAGAAACAATATTAGGTTTATTTTTTGGTGAAAAGTCTACATTCGTCCTTTTGTTTTTCTTCATCGGCCTTTATAAATGGCTACTGATGGTAAAACAGTGTCAAAGTTCATGTTTTGTGTCGTGTTTTTTCTAAGGCCCCATTTAGATGACAGCGTTTAAGCACAGAACGCCTCGTTTTTTAGTTTTTGTTTGAGATAATTAGGAACCTTCCCAGAAACACTGAAAACATGTAGCTATGATGCCAGGCCACCAGAGGGCACCGGTGGTTGTTTTTGTAATGAAATTTGAGAGACGGTATTCCCATCGGAGTATTTTGAAAAAGTTCGAACTTGGAAACCGTTTTCAGTGGGAATTACCGCAGTTATCATGTAACCTGACACCCAACACATGATCAGTGTTCAGTGATTCACTGGTTTGCGTTGTCCTGTAAACGTGGCCTGCCTCTAATTCAGGCTCCTCGGCTTCCTCTCCTTGTGTTTTGCTCTTCATTGTTCGGATGTCTTTCGCTTGTACCTGCGTGATTGTTGCCCCCTGGTGGCTTTTGGTATAAATTGGGCTCCTCTTGTGTGTTCTGGTTCTGGATCTGTCTGTGGAGCTGTTCTCCTGTATGGCAGAGCTCCATTGTTCCAGTCTCTGTGTAATAATCATCATGTTTTTCCTGTGCAATATGTGTCAGGTTTACTCATTAAAAAAACAACCTAATCACGTTTACCAAAATATATACTTACGCTATGGGATTTTGGTTGCATTTAAAACTTCATCATGAACTCCATCATTTTTGAATAACTTGAATTACAAATCCAAAGGATAGATGTGAATCGCCTCTCACTCCATTTCCATCCTGTATGATGCAAATTTGGGAGGAATCTGGAGAACAATAGTTCTTTACAAACTAATGAAGTAACGAGAGGATTTTTAACCTGAAGACAAATAACTTATGTCTATTGAAGGTGTTTTCAACCTCAAATGTAGTTATTAATTGATCGAGTATTGGGTTTCTTTTAGAAATTGCAGCTGGTATTTCTAAAGGTAACAAGCCCACAAGTATCGGTGGAGAGCTTTTCTTGTGCAGTCACATAAATTTTGGATGAATTCAGTTGCTCTGATGCAATAAAAAGAGTGCTTGATACCGCTTCTCCATAACAATGTCTTCTGAGGCAACTCTAGTATGAGAAAATACAGATAAAACTTTAGTCTAATCCTGCTCGGGAGTTTAGTAACAGAGGACAATACAGAGGAAACCAGTTCACATACGAGTTGGAACAGTAAAGTCTCTGTTTTGCCATCCGACAAGGAATCAATATGAGGACGAAGAGAAATACAGACACCTCACAACTTTAAGATATGCTTCACAGTAAGTGCAGCTATGATTTTGGAAAAGAGCTCCCAAGGTGAAACTTTTTGAAAACACTTCATCAGCATAGAAATGGCAGAAGCACCGCTACTGGTCCTGCACAGCAAGACCGGAGTGAACACTTGTCCTGCACATGCTCAGTAGATGAGCAATCAGAACAGCGTGTTCCTCCAGAGTCATGACTCCCAGTCCAGATTCTCCTGGTCCTGGTCTCAGTCCAGATTCTCCTGGTCCTGGTCTCAGTCCAGATTCTCCTGGTTCTGGTCTCAGTCCAGATTCTCCTGGTCCTGGTCTCAGTCCAGATTCTCCTGGTTCTGGTCTCAGTCCAGATTCTCCTGGTCCTACATTGTTTTCAACATTTCTGACATTGCGGTGTAAATGGACATCGCTCAGAGAGGGCACACGGGTGCCCACCACCCTCTCCTGCAACGTGGGGCTCCTTTTCGACCACCCATCACTATGTGGTTTATAATGTATATTGTATTTACATTAATGCTCGAAATATTTGGCTTAAACTGAAGAATGATGAAGCGTCTCAAGAAAGGGAAACGTACCACCAGCCGCCACTGGGAAGTGCTAAACCTTTCTGAAACCAAAATGGAAAAACAATGCCTTTTCACTTGAAGCATTACGTTAGCGGAGCCTGAGGATGACTTCATCTCTGTGAGTGACCATGGTCTTATGAGAATAACACAAGGAGAAATAACAGCATTGGAGAGGGGGGGTGGGGGGGTAAATGAAAGCAGAGGAGGTGAGCCATCCAGAAGCACATCCTACATGGTTCAGGAGACTAATTATACAAGAAGGCCATGCTAAGTCGACCACTTCAGAGAGTCTGCAGGCTACGCAGGGACCAAGCGACATGGATACCCCATTCAGAGGAGGGAAACAGCTTCTCATGCATGCTTTATTACCCCAAAGACCCTCGTCTGTGGCAGATAAGTCACCTACTCCTTCTAGCAGTGCTCCTCTGCGGACACAGATCCTGTAATGATACATTTCACTTCTGGCTATTTCCAGTTTGATGGGTGGAGATGTGATAAAAAAAAAAAAAAGTACGCAGCGTGAAAGAGAGTAGGCTGTGGCGTATGGGACGTCATCTCTGACCTCCATCAAAGAGTTCTGTCCTCACATCGTGTGGCGAGG
Source organism: Salarias fasciatus (assembly GCF_902148845.1). Taxonomy (NCBI): domain Eukaryota; kingdom Metazoa; phylum Chordata; class Actinopteri; order Blenniiformes; family Blenniidae; genus Salarias; species Salarias fasciatus. The sequence goes on from NC_043745.1 coordinate 3,243,545, forward strand.
CCACGCTGTGCCAACCCCTCATTTTCCCTCCGTCCATCTCTAATGGGATTTGGGTTTTATATTAAGTCCACCTTCTCCTCCCACCCTCCCCCTGTCCTGGCACGGCACTGCCAGTGATTTGAATTTAAAAAGTGGCTAAATCCACAGAGCAGACTTCAAATAGGATTGTGTGGGGCTTTGGCTGTTGAGCAGGGCCTTCCAGGTAAGCCCGTCCTGTAAAACGACAGGAGAGGTGAGGGGTGCGGTTATGTAGGGCAGCGCTCACATGCTCGCTCGCCACAGAAAGCTCACTCACATCATATTGTACAGTTCAGTAAGATTTTTCTATGTGAGAAAGTACAGCCAGGCAGGCTCTGCATCTAGAGGCCTTTTTTAACACATGAACAATCAATGCATGCTGTTTTTCTACATTGCTTTCATTATCCACAATAATGAAGGCAGATGAGGTTCTGTTTAATAAATGATTCAAGGTCAGGTGTGGAGTAACATCAGTTACATGAAGCGTTAAACTGCCTTCAGCTTTACGCTCTATCACATGAAGCATTGCTGATTCTGGCTCTGTGATATTACAGCATGTTCTGAGCATATACATATATCGCAGGCATTCATGTGTGCAGGGCATTAAATTTTAAAGACTGTGATTCCTTATGAAACAAGACTAAGTGACTGGAGACACACCGGGGGCCTCTGTGAAGCTACACCAGAACAGTCACTCTGCAGCGCTGATGTGGAGCAGGTACAATAGTCAGTGGCTCAGTTTAGTATGAAGCATTATTACAGTAAATTAACTGCAAAAGCTACATCCAGAGAGCACAGAAGTGCAGTGGTTAGCATCAGTGAGAGGGCATGTGCAGTTAGCATTTTCTTTCTGTGTATGTCTGGGCTTTCAGGGTACTCTAGTTTTCTTTCACAGTCCAAAAACATGCATTTGAAACCTCATTTACACAATGTTTCAAGTAAACAAAGCATCATTTTTGCATCTTCATTTTAAAAAAAAGTTTCACATTTCAGTTTCCAGAAATGTTGACATTAATGTAGTGAGCATGCCAGTCCACTAGTGGGTGCTGTTGTTTATGTAATGAAACTATGAATATGTGTGGAGAACAATACGCTATAAACATCCACAGTGGTGAACACAGACCTTCATGAGGACAGAACACCAAGTTGAACTGTTATTCCAGTGACTGTGTACTCTCAAGCTACCGAGTCCAGGAGAATGTGGACTGGGAGTCTTGACTCTGTGGAGGAAAACATTGCTCTGATTGTCCATCACTGACCATGTGCAGAAGAACTATTTTCTTCAGCCAGTAGCAGCATTTCCGCCATCTAAGATGGGGTTTGTCCATCTATTTCCAAAGAGACAAACTTGGAGTGTCTTTTGTTTGATTTATTTTTTTTACTCCAGCTCAGTTTTACATTTCCATCTTAGTGACGTCTCAGAGAATTAATGATCATCATGGGATGAGTTGGCTTGTATCTGTTTTGATTGAGTTATGCCCCCCCCCACCCCCCCCCCAAGATTCCTATTTAATTTTAGCGGCTTTATAGGATTTAAATATTCCCGTGTGCTGGTGAGCACTTTTGCCTCACTTTCAGAGTATTCCTGGTTCAATTTCTGAATTGAAGGCTTTTTCTTTAAGCAGTTTGTATGTTATCCACATGTATGTTTAGATGTTTTCCTGTGATCTGAAGACACGCGATTAAAACTGACAGCACTAGAAGTTTCATAAATAGCTACTAAGCTACAATATTTATTTTAACCATAGTCTTATTAACTTATTAAAGTAGAGGGCTGGTTTTTGTCACCATATAAGCAATTAACAGGTGAGGAGGTTTACCTGTCATGGACATAATGAAATGTTAAGAATAAATACTAGAATTAAGCAGAGGAAGACTGTTAGCCATCAATTTTATTTACAGAAAAACAGAATTTGGTCACATATAATCAAGATAAACAAAACAAAAGAAGTGGTTCATCTCAGCACACATGGACTTAAAGGGGCTGTATCATGGTTTTTTAGCTAGTCCAAACCCTAGAAATGGCATTAACATGGTAATAGTTTATTTTTGGCACTAAGAAAAAGTAATTTTGTGTGAAATAAAAGATTTTCTGGGGCTAATTCTGAAACCTGGAAGAGAAAGTGCTCCGTTTCACTGAAAATCCCGCCTCTCCCCCTGTGGACTTTGACTGACAACGGACTTCAACCAATCAGTGCTTCAAAACAAATACGCTGGCTAGCTTTAGCTCTTTAGCTCTAGCTTCTCCACACGCAAAAACATCTTTTCCTGTTAGAACCTCACCAAGCGCAGACCCTTCAGACCCTTCAGACTCTTGCTCTTGCTTGATTGTTGCTTTCAGACAATAGTTCAAGTTTATCTCCGTAATCGGAGTTACAAAAAGCAGCAACGCTGATTACCGAGGGCCTGCGGGAGGGGGGCTCCGGGGAGCCATCTTCACCGTGTGACGTCAACGTGGGAAACAGAGCGTTTTCACGGTGCGGGAGGGGCTGCCTCTCTGAGCAGCACAAACACAAGGAAAGCTTAAACACACAGGCAAGAAGGAAAAAAAACGCTTTTGGGGTGTTTTTGGCGAGTACATAACTATATAACAAGGTTAAAACATAGGTATATAAAGTGAATTTTGCATGATACAGCCCCTTTAAAGCAACACTGAGGAACTTTCAGTTTTCGTTGATTTTGGCGGTGCTAGTGGACAAAAGCGGTAGTGTTTTGCCTGACCGAATACTACAGTTCCCATGAGGAATAGCGCGTGGCGTGGTAAAATGGTGCGCCCGGTGGCGTGCTGTCGGACTGAACTCACCTTCATTTGTTTCCAGTGGCTGTGTGAAGGATGGATAGCGACGAGGTAATGAATCTGAATAAATCTAATGGTGGCTAAACAATGTTATATCGTGATGTGACGCATGCCATAAAGCAGTCCGCACATTTGGAGCTTTTTAGTGTGCAGGGTTCCTACCACCCTCCTCACAGCTGCTTAGTCCAAGTGAAAGCAATACTGACGCCCTCAGCCCGTGACAGAGGGTCATTCAACTAGTGGTAAGTCGAAGTATCATCACAAAAGATATTAAAATGTTTTATTAAGGTTGAAAAGGTCCTTAGTGTAGGTTTAATTTCACCATTCATACATTCACAACTGACACACTGCTCATTCTCCACAATGTTGTTCTGTTGTGGAGCTTGATACCCATCTGGTGTGTGAGCTGCAGGTGCAGCAGCTGCAGTAACTGCCGTCACAATCTCCTGTCTCCTTTTTCTCCGTTGGAATCTTTCGTAATCCGCAGCTTTCACCTCCTTGTGTCCGAGATGTAATGACAGGTTCAGTCTGGATGAGTTTCATTCACTTCATCAGCAGGTCTCCTGAAAAACACACACACGCCCATTATGACTTTTAAAATGAGGTCAGTTACCATGTACTGTCAAAGTCAATCTCCTAGGAGTGAGGACAATTATGATATAAAATCAAAAGTAATCTATAAGGAAGTGGAGCAAAGCGAGAGAGAGTGTTTGCTTTGCTACTACTGCCCTGAGCTAGCGTGGCTAATGCTAGTAACCAGCTAACACTGCAACACGCTAGTAATATAACAGAACTCACCAGTCTGAAAATTCCGGGAGCACACCAACATGTGTCGGGTGATGGCGTTAAAAGTGATGTTTGGTCGTCTGACGGCTGCTCTCCAGGCCATTCGGCGTCTCTGTTAGCTCACATATCCGAGCTCCCTGCCGCTGCTTCCAAGTTGGGAATGAGAAAGATGTCATCCCTCGTTCTTTTTTTTTACTGGAGTGATCGTGGCAACGACTGTGGCAGTTAATGTCAAAGCATGATTGCTCCATGTTTCTAATTTATAAAAAAAAAACTTTGCAAACAAAAAACAAAAGAACAACACGATCGCATCATCTTGTCTGTAGCTGGCGTAAACAAATGTTTCGGCATCCCGAGAAGTCCACAATGCATTGCAGTTTTTTCCACTGCTGACGTCATCCTTTCGAGCCCTGTACCGATTGTCAGGTCGGTGGTCTTGGAGTCTGATAACCAATATTTACAGCTGATATTCATTTGCAATAAAATTGAAAATATTGGTGTCAAATTTTTAATAGTGCAAAGCCTCTCGAGCTACTTCCTGTTTGTATAGGCTAATGGCAGAGTTTTCAGAGTTTTTCATTGTTGCCTGTCTTTTTCTGAGTGAGGGAAATATATGCCTGTTAGCATTGAAATAATTAATGTTTGTGTTTTGTATTTAGTGAATGAAATGTTGCTCAGTTTAATTTGTTCCATTAAGTTCTGCAACTATTGTGCAACTGTTAGCATGTCAATGGGTTTTCTCATCAAAATTAGCATTAAGCTAGTGGTACTTTTTCTTTATAATGTATGTCGAGATTCACTGTGTTTTACGGTGTCACGTCCGTCAGGAAAGCAGAAGTCAGCCTCTACATGATTAATCTGCCAGTCAGGAGACATTACACTTCTATCTCCACAGCTTGTTTCACTAACAAATCTTCTCTCCTCTCCTCTGTGCACATACATCTATGGCTCTGCAGGCACTGTGCATGCAGCTTTTACTGCAGATTGGCTGTGTAACCCTGCTGAAATGCTAAGATACATTTAAAATAAATAGTTTATGGTTGATTTAAAAACAATGTTAAGAGGCTGTCAAAAACCATTGTGTGTCAATTATTGTGTTTCAAAAAATCGTGACATTCCAATTAAATTGTGTTTTTAAATTGTGGAATGTTTTATTTCATGATGTAAAAATAGAAAATAGAAAACATTATTTTATTTTAAAGTAAGATTTATTTTTGTTAAAGGTGCATTAAGGAGTTTTTCAACTTTAAAAATACTTATTTTCCACCATAAATATGTTACAAATATTCAATAATGTGTACAATGTGCCCTGACATATTCATTGCAAGTACCGCTAACAGCGCTAAATTCTCACTTGAAAGTTGCAGTGCCGGTCCGACACCAGAATTTTTTGGGGGAGAATTTGAGAGGATGTGACGTAAGGCGCCTCCCGCTGGCCTGATATCCTTAAGTTTCATTTTGTCCGCCATTACTCCACCAGATGCTTAGTGAGCAGCAACTGAGCAGGACTGAGGATGGATCTTCCAGAAAGTAAGAACAGACCGGCTTCTGGCACTGCCACAGCTCCAGCACAGACCCACCAGGCAAAAGACACTTAAAGTCCGAGTTAAGCAGAAATAAATTTTTGTTATGAGTTTGTCACACTGCATAAACATGTGTCATTAACCACTGAGCCAAATTTGAATGATTAAAAAAATTGCCAAGTATATAAAATAAGGTCTCAAAATCATGTAAAAACCAGCACTTCTCTCTGCTGTGAAACACTGGGGGCGTGTCAGCTAGAAGCGCTGGAGTGACGCCCACAGCGGGAGGGGAGCCGCCTCCAGCTGGGCCCGAGATGGACCCAGCCCTACCAATTTGAGCCATCAGAGCCAAAACTGAATCTGAGTCAGATGCACAGAGTGCTCAGCCTCGTTCCTCACAGTCTCCATCAGAATAGTCATTTATTTGTTTTAATTAAACAGTCGGATTCCCCCTGTCCGCACCAGTTCTAAGCCGGCTGCTAGGCGCCGGGTCCGCGGCGGGGGAGATCCGCAGGAAGGGCCCGGCGCGCGTCCAGAGTCGACCCGACCCCCTCTGAAACCGACCCGCCTTCCGCGGCGGCGTTGGACACCGCGCCGCGGAGGAACCCCCACGACCCCCAGGGAGAAGGTCTCCCTGACCCGGCTGCGCCTCTCAGCGCGGTGGCGGGCCCGGGGTGAGCCGACGCCCCCCGGGGACGAGGGCAACCCGCGAGGGTGTATTTAGCTCACGGCATTGTTACCCTGCACACTGTGGCATGCAGGGAAGATGCACTAGCGACGTGGAGGTGACATGCCTGGTTAGCTGACTGGTTGACTGGTTAGCTAGCTGCAAACTGTCGTACGAGATGCTATCCGAGACTCGAAAGCTAGCGGGAAAACCACCGATGCTAATACGCTAGATGTTTTTATATCGCTCAGCATCCGGGGGGCGGGTTTATGCCAATGAGGGCCGCGTTACGTAACGCGGCCCTCATTTCTGACCCGCCCATTAAATCCTGAACACAGAAGCGGTGAAAAAAGTCTGTGAAGTCTACCTCCAAAATTAAATCATAAATGGAGGAATGGCTTTTATATGTTGTAAAGAAACACATTTATGACTTATTTAAGGTGTTTAGAAGAAAATGGCTGATTTTGGTTAACTCGGACTTTAAAGGTTACTCCAGCGCTACTAAAAGAGCGAGGAAGGAGTCCCCCTCTTCCGTGCACGTGCATGGACGCAAGCCACAGGCACCAGTGTTTCACTAAGATGCAGTTACGCCCAAGGCCTGCAGGGGCCGTTGTTTCGCATAAAACATGCAAACTTCTTGATGCACCTTTAAAACCAGGTTGTTTTGGTCTTGTGATCTGATGACAGCCAGAGGTGATGTGCACACGGGATGAGAGGGGAGATGCATGCTAGAGGAAAGTGGATGAAAACAGTTCATTTCCTTGAGTTTTGGGTGCTTGTACATTGGATTGTCGGCCTGACAATCTGGTAAGAGACAGGTAATAGTGTGAGCGACAGATAATTTCAGCATGAAGTTTATTGTGGCCGGTGGCTGGTGGCTAAGTGCAGGCTAAAGCTAACAGAAACGTGTTTGGGCTGTGTGCATGTACCTAATGTATTAGCTGATGTAGCTGTTAGCTAACGCAGCCAGCCACGCAGCTGTTCGTCCGTTCCTGCCTGGAAACAAGAGGACAACAACCAGATAGCGCTGTGAGCTGCCAGAGATGCTCAGAGTTCCTCCAGCAGCGTTGGAAAAGCATCAAAAATCATGAGGACATCAGTGTGTATACCTGTGTGTGCTTTCATTCTCATCTGGACTGAGGTGAACTGACTGGAACATTTCTCTGGGAAAGGTACTATTCTGCCTTATTTTATTTCACCTGAGGACCATTAAGTTTTGGGTTTCAGCGTTCTCAAGCCATGACTCAGGCCTGTAGTGTCTGTTTTTATTTTGAAGGGGGTGCCAGCTTTTTTTTTTTTTTTTTTTTTCCCTTGTCCTGTTCGGCAGCTGGGGCGTGCAATATTGTATGATTGTAGCCTTTTACTATCCGAACAGATTTTAATATTAGCAGCAGGACGAGACTGAGTCTCCTCCTGCTGCTGCCTTTATTTAAAGCTGGCATCCGGCATGGCTGCCGGACAGGACCGGGACGGAAATGCTCTGAGAGCAGGGACAGAAAGAGAGAAAGATAAAGAGAGGGAGAACGGAAGGGGGGGGGGGGGGGGGGGGGCACAACCTATGTACAAAGTCACAATACAAAACAGTGTTGTCGACGCACCACACGCAACCTAGAACAATCCCAAACCCCCAATCTAGACAACACCAAAACAGAGCCGACAACCAACACAGAAAATTACAGAACCATACATACATTTTTTTTTTTTTCTTTTTTTCCGAACCATATTAGTGAACAGACCAGGCCACAAAAATAAAAGGAGGTGTAGGGGAGAAAGGAAATGCAAGGACACCACAAACCGTATTTTTTTTTTTTTTTTTTTTTTTTTTTTTTTTAATATAGCTAGTCGTAACTAGTAGTAAACTAGGGGCGTGCATCAAGAGAGGTCTGCTACAGATCACCATTAATCTAACCACCACAAGAAGACAAGGTAACCCAGTATGTAAAGAGTGATTAAAGATCAACGTGATCATGTGAATATGATGGTGACAGTGATGGTGATAGTGATCATGCATATATGACCTCTGACCTCTGAGAAGGCCAGAAGCAGGCCAGAGAGGCCCTCAGAGCCCAGACAGCCGGCGGACATCACAGAGCCCGGATCCAAGCCGCCCCCCCAGGCAGACGCCCACGCTCCGGTCCAGAAACGGGGCAGAGGAAAGCCCCGGCCGGGGACCCCGGCAGTCCCGGGGCTCGGGCCCTGCGGAGCCACGACCGGCAGGAGCCGGTCCGCCCGAGAGCCCAAGGCCCAAGAGCCCAGGAGCCAACCCCCCACCCAGGCGGAGGGCCATGACCCATCCGGGAGAACCAGCCCACACGGGCGGCTACCCACCCCGGGCCAGTACACCCCCCAGCGCTCCGGCCACGCACCCCGAGATCCAGGGCATCACGCCCCCCCCCCCCCCCCCCCCCCCCCCCACCCCACCCCACCCCACGACCCCCACCCGGAACCCACCGCCCGGCCCACCCCTCCCACCCCCTGTCCTCTCCCGCCTCACTCCCCCCCGCCCCAACCCAACACTCATACCCACTCACTCATACTGACACACACACATGCACACACGCACACACACAACCACTCATCCCTAAACCAAACGCACACACACTCACATTCCAACACACTCACACCCTCTCACGCACACGCTAACAAGCACACACACACACACACAGTCTTGTATTTCTATCCTTGTGGGGACCGTCCATTGACTCCCATTCATGTCTAGCCCCTAACCCTGACCCTTACCCTAACCCTAACCCACACCACAACAAAGCCTAACCCTAAAGAAATGTTTTTGCACTTTTACTTTTTTCAGTAACAACAACATGGTCAAGAAAACACTGTTTCTCCTACTTAGGACCGGAAAAAGGTCCCCACAAGGCACGTCGTTCCACGTTTTGCTATCCTTGTGGGGACATTTGGCCCCAACAAGGATAGAAATACGAGAACACACACACACACACACACACACACACACACACTCCATCCTACCCCAAACACACTCACATTCCCGCGTCATCCAACTGTCACATCCTGTGGGAGACCCCCCGGAAGGCAAGGGAACACCGAACCCCACATCCAGGACCCCCCGCCACCCACAACTGCCACCCCCACCCCCCCACCCCCCCGCCGCAGACAGGTATGCACCCCCCTGAGCCAGCAGCCCCCCAAACCACAGCCGCTCCAAACCCCCGGCCTGTGGGGAAAACAACAGCCCCCCCCGCCCCACCCCCCACCAGAAGGAATCTGGAAACGGGAGCGCAGAAGACCCCATTGCCCTCCCTCCCTCCCCCTCCGTCTCGTGAGTGTTGATGGAGTATATGTTGTTTGCGATTAAAATTTGAGGGTCAGTAACCACACCGAGTGAGGCCAAACGAGCAGTCTCATCCACCTGAACAGCCCCACCCCCGACACAGCGCGCCAAGACCCCCCGACGTGTGTGTTTGTATGTATTTGGTCGTGTTAGATGACTAAGTGCAATTAAGACTGAGAGGCGAGCCACTGAAGGGTGCAGTGATTGGGGCCACTTAGATGGCCCCCTCCACCACACCCAACTTGATAAGCCCGCCTCCCAAAGCCCTACGTGTGTGTGCATGAGAGCGGGGGGAGAGGGGGGTTCGGGGATGCCGCAGCACCCCCGTCACCCAGGAGCCCCCCGATGAAGGACAGGGCCAGGAGCGCCACACACCCCCCCCCCCCCCAGGACCAGGGCGGACAGCGACCATGGCCAGAGAGCCACCGACCCAAGAAGCACACACCCATCATGCATCAGGAGGAGTGAAGGTGAGGACAGACAGGGGGCAGCAGAAGGACCCAGACCCAGGGCCCACCGCCCCCAGGCCCACCGGGGCCACCCCCCACAGGACACCGCACTCTCTCATACATAGCTCCAATCGCCCACACATATACACACACGTACAGACATACATACATACTTACAGATACACACCCTCACACACATACATACCCCGCTCACAGATACATACCCACACACACATACACACTTACACATACATAGTCATACACAAACATATCCAGATACACACCCACACACTCACATACACCTACATAAATACCCACACATACAAAAACATATATACATACTCACACATACACACCCACACACATATACACATACACGTACACGCACCTTCCCCAACCCCCTAACCCAGCTTTAATTTGGTAAAATAGTTTAAGACTGTGAAACTGAGACACTGATTGTATGAAATATTTTATTTTCCGAAGGAATGACATTGATGATTTGAATGTTGTTTACATTTGTGTTAACTTTCTCACTACAACGGTACTCATATCTGTTTTAATATACTCTGTTTTTTGTTTTAACATTATTTTATTCAATTAAAGTGGGAATCCCCACAGGGCTGCGTCCTGAGCCCCCTGCTGTTCACCCTGATGACCCACGACTGTCGTCCCAGATTCGGCTCCAACCACATTCTCAAAAAGTAGGATTGGAAGGGCTACAGCTGTTAGCCCTGCAGGCTCTGATTGTAACCAATCAGATGGTGCTGTGGGCGGGACAATGCTGAAGGCAAAGCAGCGACTCCAAACAGAGAGATACGGCTGCATCTGAACCAAAATATTCCCATTTCATACTGAGTTCTTATCGGCGATGACAATACGCATCAAAATTCCAGATGTTGGCACCGATGATCAGTCGAACCCTACTAAAAACCTATTTTGGTGACTAATAATCAGAAAAAAAAAACATGCTGGTTAGGCATCCAATTGCTTTGTTTTGGGCTGTTGAGCTCCAAATCCCAGTTTTATCTGAAAATCAGAGTTGAACCATGTATGACTCATGCGATCTTCATAGGCAGGGATCGAGATTACCGCTTGTCTCCGATCGGAGAAAGAGTTTGATTTAGGATGAATTCCACTGGAAGAACTGACTGATTCTGAAAAGTGTATTATAGATTTTGGCTCCATTTACAATGAAAACCTAACACTACTGTAGAACCTTGTGTAAATGTCCATTACTCAATGTTAATATCTTCATCCTCCCAGAGACATCTTACTCCAAATGGCCCTGTTGAGCTGTTTTGGCTGGCGCTGGCAGACACTTTCAATGCAGCCTGTTTTCTCTCAGAAATAAGTTTTATGATGCTGTTGTCTGCCAAGTCTCTCACTCCGTCTGTTTTACAGACACCTTGGTTGTCTTCACATCTTCCTTAATGGAAAGACTTGCACTTTTACGTGGTACTATGTCCTGTTTATATATGTTAAGTGTCATTTTATCGTGCTCTCTGCATTATAACAGCGAGATCTGTTTCGTTGGTTGTAATTCCATTTTAACAAGCGGATAATATGCATGTCAGCTAGACACAGGGAGTACTGAAGTAAGCTGTGTTTAATAGCTTTTTTCTTCATTGAAGCAATGCTTGTTGGAAATGAATCTTATATCATAAAGCAGAGTTGAGCACAAACAGAGCAGATGTTGAGCGAGCGTGTAGAGCAGAGATCTGTGGAAGAGCAAATAAAACCCTGTGAGTAACACCATCATTGTGTGTGTATGTGGATAGAATCAAACATTCAAAAAAATCTGCGAGCAGAATAAAAATTTCTTTGGTCAGATTAACTTTTTCTTTACACTGTTAAAAAAAATGTTGCTTTTACAGGAAAACGCTGGCAGCTGTGGTTACCAGAGAATTCCTGTAAAATATACAGCAGCACAGTAGATAACTTTACAGACGAAAAATGTAAACTGATTTACAGGAAATGAAATCACAGCTGAATTAACATAAAAAAAACCTGTTAATTTTGAAGTATAGACCTGTTATTTGTTTACAGTTTACAAACCTGTTTACAATAATCTCCTGTCAAAATTACAGCCTATCCCAGTAATAAACACAACAGACACTCTATGATATGTTACGGTACATCAAAAATTAACCATTTCCCAAGCCACTTTGTCTTTTCAGGGTGACGGGGGGCTGGAGCCAATCCCAGCTACTTCAGGCAAAGGCAGGGTTACCCTGGACAGTTCACCAGTTTGCCACAGGGCTGACACATAGGGACAAACAGCTGTTCACTGGAGGCAATTTAGGCTCAGCACTTTACCTGGCAAGCATGTTTTTGGGCCGTGGGATGGTCCAGAGGGTAGCTGACACACACAAAGGGAGAACATGCACACTCCACACAGGAAGCCCCCGAGCCCTCGGTATTTGAACCTCAGACCTTCAAGAGCGCTAACCACTGCGCCACCATGCAGCACAATGTCACAATTTTAGCGAGCTGTTCTAGGATACGCTCATGCATTGTACGCGCTCCCCTTGTGCTCCAGTCAATCGATAACATTAAATAACAGCTGATAAGTCATTGTGAAATAATGGTTTTCTTTGGGGGGCTGGTGGTGGTTCAGTGGGGAGAGCAGTTGTCCCACAATCTGGAGGTTGTGAGTACAATTCCTGTCTCCCACTGTCTGCATGTCTCAGTGTCCTTGGGGAAGACACTGAACCCTGAATTGCCCCCACTGTTGTACATCCCTTTGGACAAAAGCATCTGCTAAATAAAAGTGTGATTCTTTAAATCAGCAATATATGGACCACATTTTAAACATGCTTTTTCTGTAGAAATGACAGTATGTCATGCTGAATGATTAATGGTTTTCTCCTGTAAATTTATATGTACACATCAGTAGAATCTGTGATTTATACTGAATAATACTGCAAATTTTAGGCTTATAATCCACTTTTGTATTTATGGTATTTTCTCATAAATTTGATAATTGTTTGAAGAAATCCCAGTAAATTGTGGGCTTTTATTTTTTACATATTGCACCCGTGAAATTCCAGTTCTGCACTGTTTCTTGATTTACAGAAATTCAGTGTATTTACTGCGGTGATACACAATTTTGGAATTGACTGTGCTTTGCTGTTGCTATTTGACAGTATTTACTGTATTTTTTCTGGCCTTTCTTTGCAGTGTAATTAGTAATCTTGGTGTACGCGTCTAGTAGGGGTGTTAATCACCAGCTTCATCGCGATATGATGTGATGTCGATATTTTTGGATCACAATCCGATGTTTGCCGATATCACAAAGTCTGTCACAATTTCGATTCAATTCACAAACCTGCAGTCGATATGATATCGTATGAACTCACAAAAAACGACTGAAATAGGATTTAGCCATTTTATTTCTAAGGTCTTTATGGTGTCAGGAATTAAAGGAGAACTATGGAAGATTTGCTTTAGCGCTCCCCCTACTGGTCTCCTGCGAAAGCTCACTGTCGTAAACGTTCTCCGCATCACCCCCCAACACGCAGAGAGCGTCCCACTCCCGTTTTCTTTTTTTTTCGCCCGTCAGACAAAGGTTTTTTCTGTCTTTTTGGTTCTGCCATCCATGAGCACCTAAGGGTGGCGTTGCTAACGCTAGCGAGGGTTTCATGTTTGTTTTACGCGCTGTTATACTTGTACTCCCGTATGAGCGCCGTAAAGCAGGTTTGTTCTCGCCAGATGTAGTCGGGTCGGATCCTCTGAAAGTTGCAAGCGTTGTTTTCAGGACACAGACCCCGGGGGGAGGGGAGGGACCGGCCAATCACCGAGACAAGTCTTTGTTTACCCCACAGGGATTCTGAAAAACATTTATTGAGGTAAAACGGTTGCATAGTTCTGCTTTAAAGGAATAGTCCACCCAAAAATCGATTTGGCCACATTTTCTACTCACCCTCATGCTGAGAAACACTCTGGAGCACTTTTTTGACGTTCCAAATGCAGTTGGAGATGTTTGGGGACTTTCGTTGTCAACAAACAGGGACCGACAGAGCCCGACAGAAAAAACGGTCCATAAAGTCCACAAAAATGTGCCCATTTTCCTTCATACTGCTCGTCCGCTGTAATCCAAGTGTCCTGAGTGCGTAATGTCCATCATTAATTCTTAACGAGGTCATTTAGTACATTTTAAGAGCCCAAACAGTATTTTAAGCATTTTAAGAGCTCTCATACAGCTCAGGTGCATGTCTGCGTGCGCACCCTGAACTACGGAAGCCGCGGCAGACCAAGCAACACGCTTGGTAATTTGGAAATTTTAGCTGGAGAACAAGTTGAAACAAAACAAAACATTTTGTCTGAGTTAAATACTTCAACAGAGTCCTTAGCATGTTATAATCAGCAGCTCTTTGGCTGTTACGCTATTTGTCTTGTAGTTTTTTGCTTTTAAAGGTTTTTCTTTTAAAAAAAACAAAAACTGATCAACATGTTGAGGAGACAAAACTCTGCTCTGAACACACATTGTCACCAGCAGTGCTGAATCCAGGCTCAGAGGGTCCAGTGGGACCAGGTTTAGGGGGAGACTCCCTCCAGGCCCAGAGATGCTGAGCTGATAGACTTGGCAGCCTCAGTGTGGGCCAGCTCTCTGGAGGCCTGGACAGTCCGGCTGGGTCCACAGTGAAGGAGGACCAGAGATCCTCAAGGGCCGGAGACTTTTAGAAAGCAGGGACTTAATCTAAATTGACAAAGAACACAATATTTTAATATTTCAGAGGGCAAAAGATCTTGTTTGTACACTCCTAAATCTCATTAGCTTATTGTTAATTAACTCATTCACTTGTCTATAATGTTGAATTGAAGACTTTCCACAGAAGGGAAACTCACACCTTGTCCAGGGATTGAACCTGAGACGCCGTCACCAGGTCAGGCTGATCAGTAGAAGACTGAAGAGGTGGTTCTCAACCTGTGGCTCTGGGCCCTTCTGTAGATAATTAAAACAAATGTCAAGTATTTCAATAATAAAAGAGGTAATTGATATATTATTCATGATAGTATTTCTACCACAAATACTGAAGCAGAATGTGATCTTAGTCTCTGGTCCCACAGCTCTCAGCCTCGTGTTGGACACTCTGGAAAGTGGATCTCTCTCCTCATCACTGAGGAACAGCATCTTCTTGAACCTTGTGTCTGAGGCAGAGGCTCTCTTCAAGGACGTAACGCTGCTGGAGCTCCTGGGACATGGTCTGCTTCATCTCTATGACTGAACCGGAGTCTTCCTCCGAGATAACTTAGCTTTGAGAGGTGCGATCATAGACACTGTGGGCTGCTCTTCCTCACATATGTTGGTCGTGCAGTTTTCACTGGTGGTTTAACCAAGTCTTCAGCTGTGGCGGTGTCTTCTTCTCTGAGTGTAAGCACATCGTCTCCTCTTTCCTCAGTTTTCTGTCCAGTAGTGAAGCACACTCTGCAGCTTGCTGTTCCAGAAACCACTCCACCATTTCAGAGGAGCTGTTCCAGTGTCTGATCACGTCTTCTTGTAGTTTGCGTTCTGGAAGTCCCAGTAACTTCTGCTTTTCTTTCAAAGAGGAGGTTGCTACCGTGCTGCGGTGGAAATATGAGCCGACTCGTCTCCCTCTGCCCAGAAGACCTGCAGCACCGGCTCATTTCAGGCCTTTCTGTGTGGCCAAGTTGATATTATGACCGAAGCATTTTCTGTGTGCTGACAGGTTTGCCTTTACTCCGGCGCTGGACATATTGCTGGCATTATCTGGAACAAGCGCAGGATTTTTGTCCATGATTTTCCACTCCTTGCAGGCCTCCTTTGAAACCGTGTCCCGTGTGCGCGTCATTCAAAGTCCGTGCTTGAAGAACATACAGTAATTCTTCGTTTGCCGGTCCTTGTCTATATGATGACAGATCACAGGCTTCTGCTGTACAGGACGTCCATCCGTCTGCAGTGATGACTGCATGCAATAGGTCGCGTTTCACTTCATCTTTAACTTCAGTGTAAAGTTTTGGGATGCAAGTTTCACTAAAGTGCGGTCTCGAGGGCATTTTATATCACGGGTCCAGAGGATGTAGCAGTTGGCGAAAACCGTCATTCTGGACAACACTGCAAGGTCTCATATCTTTACAGATGAAATACAAAATGGTATCTGTTATACTCATCGCTCTTTCTAAACTCCTTAATGCATGGTGCATTAAGGAGTTTTACAACCTGAAAAATACTTATTTTCCACTATAAATATGTTCCACATTTTTAATGATGTGTACAATGTGCCCTGACATATTCATTGCAAGTACATCTAACAGCGCTAAATTGTCACTTGAAAGTCACAGTGCCGGTCCGGCTCCAGCATTTTTTTGGGGAGAATTTGAAAGGAATGACGTAATGCTCGCTCTGGCTTGTTCAGTTTCGCTTTGTCCACCATTACTCCGCCAGATGCTTAGTGAGCAACAACTGAGCAGGAGCTTCCAGAAAGTAAGAAAAGACTGGCTTCTAGCACTGCCACAGCTCCACACAGACTCCATCAGGTAAAAGAAACTTAAATCTTACTTGAGCGCTGCTAAACGAGCAAAGACGGAGTCCCCCTCTTCCGTGCACGCGAGCCACAGGGACGACTTTTTCACTAAGCTGCATTATGCCCAAGACCTGCAGGGGGCGCTGTTTCGCATAAAACGTGCAAACTCCTGAAGGCACCTTTAAACAGAGTCAAGAATGAACTCAAGACGATTTTTCTTCAACAAATGACACTGAATTCAGAATGACACCACAGACAACCCTTGGATGATGAACAGTAACCAACACACTGAAGACGCCAATCTGTCACAGATATCAGAGCATCCAATCATCAGTTATTCTCAACCATCAGCCAGGTACATCAATAAGAGGAGGAGATGGTGCACGACGGCTGGCCTTCACCACTCCAGCCTCAGTGAAGAGAACCTCAAATTTAACAGACACACACAAGGACAGCAGGATACTCCAGTTACATTGTATTTTTAACCAAATTCATAAATTAGCTCAGATGCAAAGCTGACAAATTCAGCATCTTGTCACTTTTCCTGTTTTGCTAACCTTCTTTTGATTGGATATGATTGGAAAGCTGCTCTCCTCTGATCGGCTGAAGAATCACTCGATCTCACATCAGCACCCGCCTCTTTCTCCGTAGACTGGATGCACAGTGGATGACAGTTTTTCCACCAGGTGTGCAATTTGTGATTTGTAGTTGAAACAGAATGGAACAGAGTGGAGACAGAATTTGTGACTTGTGGGGAAGATTGGAGCAGTTGGAGCAATTGATTATTATTCATGATTTTAAAGGACACATATTTTCTTGAGAAATGATTTTCTATACATCCAACATTTTTTGCAGAAGTTCACATTCAAATTTGTACATTTTCAATTGTCAACAACTTCACATAGCTTGACAGAGGTGCAGAAATATGTTTTGCTACAATGGAAGGAAAACTGTGACTGAAACAATGTAATGGTTGTTAACGGTTGGACCTGGTTGCCTCCTCTCCTCCTTCAGAAACTGGAGCACTTCAGACACTCGGGAGACCACCTCTTGAGGAGCACTTGTGTTCTCATTCACCCTTTCATAAATGTAGATGATTCCATTTCTATCAATGTCACGTGGGAACCGATCTGCTTCCACAGAAATGTTTCTGTCGTCAGCTTTAGTGGTCGTCTCTTCTTTAAACAGGTATGACCAAGAGTGACCATAAGTGACAAATGACAGAGGAGAGGACGCACGCCTGTTTTTTGTCCTCAGACAAAGACACCTCTATGAATTCAGATGCAGTCACATCTTGTCTGAAGATTATCGAGCTCCCTGTTCAGCACATATAAAGTGTCAGAACACCTGGACTATTGGAGAAGCTCTTTGTCTCTCCCATGGGGCTGCTGCATCTGTGGCACGGTGTTGTGTTGAGCCGTTCATGGAGAGTGTGGTTAAAGAGAGTTTTGTGCCGATCCCATACATTAGATAGTACTTTTGTGAAGTGTCTTGTGACTAGTTGAATGAAATGACAATGTGGATGTCACCACCTGCAATCTCAATAAGTTAAACACCAAATATTTAAGTTACCTCTTACTGAAATCTTACAATTTTGTATGAGGGATGCACGATATGGAAAATTTTTACAGATACGATAACTGATAAGTTCAGAGTTTTATATTCAATAGAATCTTAAAATAATCAGCAGTTTGCGAGCCAAGGAAAATAAAAACATTGAAGATGCAGTGATGAAAAAAGTAATACTGTAGTAGCTCTGACATGACTATAACAGTAAACAACAGTGCAGACTCTTCACATGTTCATTTATTTTTTGCGAAAATATCAAACAGTTAAAATAAGTAAGTCTATTTCCTCAAACAAAAATAAATCTAAATCTTGTTCACACAGACTGTCAAACTTCTCAAAATTCAGTGTATCAAATATGACATCAAATCCCAATTAAAACAAAAACTGCATCCTTCAAGAGGGTTTCACAGAGCTGTGACTTGTTCATCTGCAAAAAAATAAAGTCAAATATTTTTCAACCATGAAATAAATTAAATGCATTGACATGTCAAGCTCAAATCTGAAAACAGAACAAATGAAAATAAAGTGCATCTCTCTCTCAAAAGGCATTTTCAGACTTACTGCTGTTTTAGATGTTTGCCAACCACAAATCTAAAAACATAAAAAATGAAAGTAAAGTGCATCTGTCAAAAGGCATTTTCTGTCGTATTGCTGTTTTAGCTGCATAGGACAGAGTAGAGAATTCTCTGAAATGTTGACAATAAGAATAAAAAAAAGTAAATTTCTAAATTTCAACTTAACATCTTTTCCCTTTTCACTTTGTCCAGTGTCCTTGTATTTGTCTTTTCTATTTATGTGATGGCGTCAGTGGCAGATTCTTCTTGATAAAGAGTAGCATCTCTGTCTTCTCACGCCTGTTCTCTTTCTTTTTTCACCAATAACATTTGCTTCAACACAAAACAAGTGTTCACTGTCTGTACTTGTGCAAGGGGCTGACAGGTATTTCTGTGCAAGTGAGGCAAGGTTCGGGACCTGGGATTTGTTGCTTCTCCAGTGTTCCATGGGGTTCTCAGAACTGGGAATCGGGGTTTTGGCAGATATTCTTTTATCTAAAGAAGATCAAAAACACATAAATTAAAAATATCATTAATATTATTATGTTTTGTCATTTTACAAGACACATTCAAAGCTTTATATAAACAATAAATTGATTACCTGCACTTCTGCTGGGCTTTGTGTCAGGTCTTCTGTGACGTCGTTGTTTTCTTGAAGGATTTCTTCATACATTGCCAGCTAGGAAGCATTGCCGTCATCTGCCTTGGATTTCTTCATTTTTGGCTCATCCACATTTTCTGCTGATGATCCGCTCACCTTGGTTCACAGACTTTCTCTTTGTTGCTTGGTTGAAGTAGCGGTCCTTGTGTCTGGAGTCCAAGATTGTCCATGTGACTGAATTGCTGCTCGAAGGCGTGCAGTAGAGTGCTGTTTGATGTTTTGATTCCGTGATCTGTTGCAGCAGTCTTGTTTAAAAGACGTTTTAGGGCTTCAGTAGAGGGGATGATATCAGCTGCTGTGGCTGCAGCTCAGCTGATGTCTTTTGTCAGCTGTTCACATGGGTCCAGAATAGTTAGCAAGTTTTCAATTAAAGTCCATTGATATGTGCTTAAAAATGCAGGTAACTCAAAATCAACTGCCTAAGCTGCAAGGGCTCGTCTCTGCTCTGAAAAACTTCTCAGCATGTAGAACGTGCTGTTCCACCTGGTGGGAATGTCTCGTTGTGCCTGTAAGCCTTTCAGACGGGAGGTGGCAAGTTGAGAGTGCTCAAAGTGGTCAGCCATTTTCCTGCTGACTGAAACAGTCTGTGATGCACCAAGCTAGTGAAAACATTACAATTAAGTGAATGAATGAATGAATGACTCTTTGAGCGCGCTTAGCTTGAATCTGCCGTCACGCAGGAAGCGCGTCACTAACCACATCACACGTCACCTACCTGCGCCGCCCGGTGGGTCACTGGGATCCCCTCTTCATGGAACTTGCATCAATCCAGTTCCTTCTTTCTGGATCATGTTGTCATTTAGAACTTTCCTGCCTGAGGAGTTTGCAACAATGTATCAGTCTTAAATGATGTCATAGTCTAATTTGACCTAGATATGCAAATGAGCAGCTATGCAAATTACATAATATCATTGAGAACTTTCCTGACTGAGGAGTTTGTAAGAATGCATCGGTTTTAAAGCAACATTTTAAGTCATGAAAAAAATGGAAACTTGACAGAATAAATTGCAAACAGGAAACAGAATGTTGCTGAGTGATAATATGAGGCAAGACACCAATCACATCTCATTTGTAACTGTAGAAAGCAGATCTACATTCACCGACATCTATTGACTGTATTTCTGTCACCTCACATTATTCACTTTGCACCAATACGGTTCCTTCTTCCTGTACACAAACCTCATGCTTGGAACCAGGCCTCATATTGTTAGGGTGATGGCATTGTAAGACTTGAAAAAGTACTAAGTTAGACAGTTACTAAATGCACTTTGTGACTGCTGTCTGTGAAAAGGACTATATAAATATGTTTTACTTACTTACTCACTTACTTAACTTACTAGAAATAATAATGCTGTTAGTAACACCGTTTCTTTTAACGCAGTTAATTCCATTTTTATGTACAAGATCTTTAGATATAAAATACCACTCCTCCATCGGTTATTGAAAATGAATCTGCATTGCTTCCACATTACACAAAACGAAAACACAAACCTCTTTTCAATAGGAAATAGAACCATGCACCCTCTGTGTAAGGGCCCATTGACACTGGATGCAGAACAATCCGGACGGGATCTGCAGCAGAACGATGATGTCAAGCAGCAGCAGCTTCATGTGTAGATTAATGGCCGTAGAAAGCCCCCATTGTAACAAACTGTAAGTAAAACACACAACAGCACCACTACTGGCCCAACATGAAAAAACTTCATCATTTGTGCCATTTCCATGTTGATGGACATGGTTTTCCAACACGCTGTCATGGAAATGTGAAACTTTTCAGAAATGAAAATGCAGAAATTATGTGTTTTGACTTGAAATGTCACGTAAACAGGCTCTCAGTCCCGTGGAAAACAAATAGTCTCTCAGCCTCCCATAGAAGTACAACTCACATTCCTGAGGATCTCAGTCAGCTTTCCTTTCTCAAAGGAGAAGACATTAATATTCCCTATGAAGACGAGATTCAGCCAAGTTATCCAAACGTACCATTTCCTAAGTAAATAAGATCACCGAGCAAACCTTTACTACTATGTGAATCTGCGGTTCATGGTTGTCAAAGTTGTGCTTCACCAGAAGGCGTCAAGATTTATTATCTATGTAATTAAATGAAGTAATGGCCGACTGTTTTTATTTGGTTTATTTGACTTTTATCAAGTGTTACTAAGTAAGTAACAGGTACATTAGATGCAACAATTGACATCATACAAAAACCCCCCAACTAAATCAGTACAAGCTCAACAAAAATGACATTTACTCACTGAATAAACAACATCTAAACTGATGTTTCAGTTGCTATTTGCCAAGTATGTCATTTATTGTGGGATTCGGGGTCTGGTCTACTCTGCCCCTGTTCCGTTCTGAGCAGAAAAAGTTCCTCCTCTGTAAACAGTCACTCTGTGGTAGGAGCCGCCCTGTCTTTGACATGGCCCCACAGTTCCTCCCAGGCTGAGGACAGACGGTGGGTTGTTCCTGCAGAGGGTTCCCGTTCATCCACAGCCAGTATCCAGCCAGGAAACGGAGACCGATCCAGACCTCCTCCGTCTCAGCGTCCAGGACTTCCCTCTTTGCTTCAGAGTCGGCGCCATCCATGTCCACGTACGCCAGGCTGTAGCGAGGTCTGGAGGCCGGCTGGGCTGATTCGGGGTCTCGGTCAAGAGCCATGCAGTGCTCCAGAGCCTCTTCCCACGTCTTCTTCTCTTTCACCAAGATCAGACGCTCATCACACAGAAATGTGTATCTTTCATTGCATTGCTCAGTAAATAAGAATACTCCATCAGTAACACCACAGCTTGCGTCCTCAGGCGCATCCATCAGGAACTGCTGAGAGGATTTCAGTTCCTCTCCATTAGACCAGCTCCAGACTTGGTTTTTGTCTTTGAACAGACCAATCCAGCAGCCTGAGAGGATATCACACATCAGCTGCTGGTCGTCATCCCATGAATCCACTGCTGATGTGAGAACAGCCAGGTCACTGTGATGCCTCCTGCAGTACTGACGAGCCTCAAACCAGGTCTCTCTGACCGGCACATGAATCAGCCTGGTCTGACGGCACACCGTCTCCATGAACAGAGGGAAGACGAAGACAAGGAAGACAGTGAAGGAAGACTTCCAGCAGCCGTTGGTCGGCATGGCTTTACGGCAGCTGTGACTTCCAGACAACCTGCTTCACACTGAACTGCATGGGATTTATAGTCAGATCACCTCATCCAATGAATGAGAGTTCCTGGGACGGTCCCACAATACACATATGCAAAAGTGAGTCATTACTCTTCCTCAAAGTGGTTCACTCATGGTGCTCTTAAACATGACCTTGAACATTTTGACAAGCAAAAGATGTCATTTGACTGTCAGGAAGAACTGATTTGCCTGTTTCTTCATTTATCTAACAAATACCACACAAGACAGTCCAAGGGTGTGAGATTTGAATACAAAATGCAGTGACTGTATTTGGTACCTATACATTTCTTTCCCATCGATAGCAAACATCTACATAGCTGATGCTGCTCACCTGATTATATGTCATATTTAATGTTAAAAGTATTCAACCACAAAAACTGACAAGTGTGAGTTTTCAAATATGTGTGAAGTGCTTGTAGAAAGTTATATTCAGGGTTCAGAAATCCAGGGAAAGATTCATCCAGTCTAAGGACTGTTTGAAAAGAAAGTGATGAAATGTGTGTGAATGTTGTCAGTATAATGCTTTTCAACAACTTTGATCATGGTATAAAATGTTTTAGACTAAAAACAGATAATGAGGTTTAAAAGAGTCCAGTCTCACCCTCTAAAGATGTTCTTGTGTCACTTTTGTTGCTGCTGCTTCCACTAAGTGTTCACATGCAAAACAGTGTCCCAAATAAAACAGAGAGCAGAAGCGAATCCTCAAACGCAGGCTTTATTTAGACGGAACTGCTCTCATGAAGGAAGGCTGCCTCATTCTGAAGCAGGCAGTACAGATGACCGGTCTCTGACAAAACATCTTTATGTCTTTCCTGTGTTTTGTTCCCATTTTTTTCTTCACAGCATTGACAATCTACCAGGTGAGTGTCAGGATGGTGTTCTGTTTGCATATTTATTACAGTGTTGAGCTACCAGGATGATTATTACCTCCGCCAAGGAGGTTATGTAATCACGTCGGTTTGTTGGTTTGTTGGTTGGTTGGTTGGTTTGTTAGCAACATTACGGAAAAAGTTAAGGACGGATTGCAATGAAACTTTGTGGAAAGGTGGGTCTTGGGCTAACTTAGAATCCAATAAATTTTGGTGATGATCCGGATCACTGTCTGGATCCAGGAATGTTTTAAAAGATTCTTGATCATTGAGAGATAGGGCAGTCTTTGACAGAGTTGGGCATAACTCAACAATAAATGACAAGGGGGCTTAGCTAAAACATTACAGTGTAAGTTCTTCAATGACTCTAAGAGATATCAGCTGCTGATCCAGATCAGGACGTATTCCGGACACCAGGATCCAGAACAGACAAAAACAGGGGGATTCCGGAGAGTCAGTCACTGTGAGGAAACACACTGAGAAAAGAACATGCAACAAACAGCTTTCTCCCAGACATTGTTTGTGTTGGGGAGAAATAAAATGTTTTTTATTATATATGGTGTTCTTATTGTTGTTGGTGACTGATTTGAGCCGTGGCGGAGGTCTGCGCTCTCTGAGTGCCAAATTCTAGCTAATATTTGTGTTTGTTACATTTAGGCCTTGTTTACCCCTGGCAGAACTAGGGGCAGGCAGGTTAGCACCAGGCCCTACTGAAATCTGACCGGACCCCCGAGATGCCCCCCTAGATGACTGACATCTCAGGGCACTGCACGTCTTACCGAAGGGAACCAGCTGTGTTCTGAAATGAGAGACTCCTCTGGCTGCTAGGCTCCTCCTGTACAGTCGTTGGTGCTATTTACCACAAAGAGCTGTAATCCACCTGAAAAGAAGATTCACCACAGAAGAAGAGGAAGATTTGAACTGAAACAAGTCGGTTAACTGCAGCGATCGGGAGCTCCGTCAGCCAATAGAGATCAGAAAGTAAGAGGAAGAGGAGGATATTCAGCGCTGATGGGCAGGGAAATCAACTTTCTCAGGGTTCTTAACTTTCTCACATTGAGTGTGAGACACACACATTTCAGCCCATTCACACACTACACCTTACATTTCTCACGTAAAGTGTGGGTGGATGTGTGTGCGTGCACATGTGCATGTTTTTACTAAAATTATTTTCAGGCATATTGTTCAACGATTGTTGCCAGGTAGTGTTTCTCATTCTGTACATTGGTAATAAATTGCATATTACGTCCACAAGTCTCATCCCCTGCCTGCTTAATATGTATTTATAGATAGTTCAACATTTAAATCAAAATCAAAACATTGATCAAAACTGTCACGCCCTTTGCCCCTCCGGCCATGTGGGGACGCTCTGGGCCAATTTTGGTTTTGTTTTCTCATTTTTGCATGCCCTGTCTCCCCTGATTGTCTGTTCCTCATGTTCTCCTGCCTGGTTAGTGCCCTAATGTGCCTCACCTGTGTCTACCCTATTTAAGCCTGCATCCCTCACTTGTCCTGGCCGGTGCGTTGTGGGTGTCCGTGTGGTTCTGTGTCCCGGCCTGCCCCTCAGCTCAGCTCAGCTCAGCTCAGCTTACGTACTGCGTTCCTGTTTCCTTGCGTTCCTGAAATAAACAAGCTCAACTCGGCCTGGCTGCCTGCTTGTGGGTCCTCCCATCCTGCACCCATGGCAAAAACAGGTTTTTATTAAATATCCAACATGAAAAAGGAACTACACATATCTGTAGCTGCAGTTGATTTTTTTTTTAACATTATGCTTATAATTTAAATGGAAACTGCAAGTTATGATTGCCTTCCCCGCAGTACATTTCTTGTCCGTTTTATTACAACGTGCTTTGACAAATTTGTATTATGAACTGATGAAAACACAAGAAAATGCAATTAATTTGATATATATTTGATTTTAATCAACTGGCTGTCCCAGTAGATCTTTATCTACTGTAACAAGCTATTCTCCATTTTCTATACCAGAGGTGTCAAACATGAGGCCTGTGGGCCAAAGTCCGGCCCTCAAGAGACTTCAGTCCGGCCCACTAAAACTAGAAATAGGTTTATATCCTAATTTATATGCCTTAAAACTCTATAGACATATCTTTCAGCTCCTCCAATGACATGAAAATAAGAGACAAATCTTTCAAAGCTATGTAGATGAAGAGGCTCTGGTCTACATGGTGCTGCTGTCCCATTCTGAGCAGAAAAAGTTCCTTCTCTGAAAACAGTCCCATAGAAGTTCAACTCACATTCCTCAGAATCTCAGTCAGCTTTCCTTTCTCAAAGGAGAAGACATTATTATTCCCTATGAAGACGAGATTCAGCCAAGTTATCCAAACATACCATTTGCTTAGTAAATAAGATCACCGAGCAAACCTTTACAACTATGTAAATCTGTGGTTCATGGTTGTCAAAGTTGTGCTTCATCAGAGGGCGTCAAGATTTATTATCTATGTAAATAAATGAAATAATGGCTGACTGTTTTTATTTGGTTTATTTGACTTTTATCAAGTGTTACTAAGTAAGTAACAGGTACATTAGATGCAACAATTGACATCATACAAAAACCCCCCAACTAAATCAGTACAAGCTCAACAAAAATGACATTTACTCACTGAATAAACAACATCTAAACTGATGTTTCAGTTGCTATTTGCCAATTATGTCATTTATTGTGGGATTCGGGGTCTGGTCTACTCTGCCCCTGTTCCTTTCTGAGCAGAAAAAGTTCCTCCTCTGTAAACAGTCACTCTGTGGTAGGAGCCGCCCGGTCTTTGATATGGCCCCACAGTTCCTCCCAGGCTGAGGACAGACGGTCGGTTGTTCCTGCAGAGGGTTCCCGTTCATCCACAGCCAGTATCCAGCCAGGAAACGGAGACCGATCCAGACCTCCTCCGTCTCAGCGTCCAGGACTTCTCTCTTTGCTTCAGAGTCGGCGACATCCATGTCCACGTACGCCAGGCT
Source organism: Salarias fasciatus (assembly GCF_902148845.1). NCBI lineage: Eukaryota > Metazoa > Chordata > Actinopteri > Blenniiformes > Blenniidae > Salarias > Salarias fasciatus. The sequence goes on from NC_043745.1 coordinate 3,269,371, forward strand.
GTAGCGAGGTCTGGAGGCCGGCTGGGCTGATTCGGGGTCTCGGTCAAGAGCCATGCAGTGCTCCAGAGCCTCTTCCCACGTCTTCTTCTCTTTCACCAAGATCAGACGCTTATCACACAGAAATTGAATTTCCGCATAACATGACAAAGGGTACCAGGATAGATTTCCCACAGAGGCACAGCTTCTCTCATAAGGGTGAATGTGGTCGCTGGAGAAAATGTTCAAATCCATCAACTGCCTGTCTTCCCGACTGGACCATCTCCACTCCTGATGGTCCACTTCATACAAACCAATCCAGCACTTTGACTGAATGCTGCAGGGAACGTCAAGTCCTGCTATTTCTTCCAGTGAGCTGAGGGTGGCCAGGTCAGCGTGGTGCTCCCTGCAGTACTCTCTAGCCTGGAGCCAGCTCTTCATGAGGGGCACGAACACAAACTTACTCTGAGGCTGAGAGGTCTGCCCCAGGAGAGCAGCGGCGAGGAACAAGTGCAGGCTGACGATGAAAAAATAGCCGTAGTATCTGTCGGTCAACATGATTCCCTCTGAAGCGAGTCGTTCTCCTTCAAACCTTCTCCACACTGTCGTCCCTCCCACAGTCTGGGAGACTCAGCACAGGCTGGGGCTGGGTGGTTGGGCGGAGCCAAACCACTGCGACACTCACGGGAGAGTCCAGCCTTCACTGACAGCGCACAGGTCATCGACTCGTCGAGTCTGACACAACATCCTGAGGACATTCAGTATGACTTAGATCCCACCATGTTTTTTACTGTGTCAACAGTGATAACATGCCCTTGAATGCAGTGAAAGAGAATCAGCAGGGACATGTAGTGGCCAGGATGGAAGCTGTAAAAGTTCCATTGTGCCTGAGTGGGTTTATCCATCTGTTTTTCCAAAGCTAACAACTGTTTTCCTGCTGCTGTGATGTTTGTTCAGTAAATCTGACAAGCATTCAAATGATCTCTTCCTGACAGTCAAATGTAAAGCAGTGTTTTGCTTTGTAAAGAGGGCACAGTGTGGTCACAAACTCAGCACAAAGACAGGAAGCTGTTTTCCTGTGGCTTGGATCAATGTGACGTGTGGTTAGAAATCAGGAATCTTTATTGTCATTGGGTGAGCACAACAAAATTTTGAATTACTGCGGAGGTTCTGTCCAAGTCCAAACTGATTTGGTTTGCATGTTCTGCCAGAGTGTGTGGGGGTTTCCTCGTGTGAGGTTAATTGGTGACCTTCAAGGAGTCCTGTTATGCAAAATTCACTTTAAAAAGGTGTCTTTACAGTCATATCACCTCCCAGAGCCTCTGTATGATCCCCCAGAAGTGAAACATTCAGTCACTTCCCTCAATTGCTCACTCCACTTTTAAGGAAATATACACTCAAACACGCGATTCTGAAATCTTACTTTTGTCGATGTCAACAAGAGGAACACCACTCCCCCCCGGAAGAGGGTTCAGCCTTTGGCGGCCCGGATAGGTGGTTATAGTAGTTAAGCTGCCGTAGCCTCATTAAGATGTTCAAATTTGAAAATGGTCTTTTTCCTTCTTGTCTCACTACACCACATTTTTGAAAATTAAACTGAAACTTAAGCTGAAACGGTCGAGGAGACATGCCTCCGACTGTACCCCCACCGTGTGTGAGAGAGTGGGCGTGGCCAGATGCGTTCAAGTGCATCTCCTAAAGCAGGCTGTGAAAATCAGGCTGTTCGGAGGAGGGCTCCTCAGAGCCACTTTTTAGACCCTCAAACTCCGAACATAGGATGAATTTGGGGCAAACAAACTTATATACTATGTTTTTGGGCTTCTGTGACCTGTATGACGTGACTGAAAAACAGCATAAAATAGCTTTAAATTGAACTAAGGGTGAGTGTGTGTCTGTGTATTTATCCTTACCCTCAACAGGGTAGATCAGCATCGAAGTCAGATGAGGATATTGATGAAATAAACAATTCAGTTCTTTAAATTAATATTTGCTGCATACTGTTATTAAATACACACTGATTATTTCAGGAATTGTTTGCTTTTTGCATGTGAAGCAACTGATGTAAATTGTTATTCAATACACATAGGATGAAATGTCAAGTATTAAAATGTTCTTTTTCTTCAATAAAAAGTCATATTAATGATGAAACTGAATTTTTTGTTTCAAAGATATTGAGATGTCAATTTGTCGCTCATCCTCTTCTTTTAAGATTCTTTTAATCAACTTTCAAGCTGAGTAGTAATGATCCGTAAACAAACACATTGATTTCTATAAGGCATAAAAAATATCCAACTATTTTATATACAGTGATGGTATATTTCAATCGAATTTGGTGATTTTCACTTGTTAACATCAGCTGTGCCGAATCAAATGTCACGTTTGAACCTATAAAGTGCTTATGAAGTTAAATTTAATCACATTATTCTTCTTATTTCTTATTTCTTATTTATTTTATTTCAGGCCATATCAATACAATTTAACACAAAATTGACACATTTATAATCAAAACTTCCTGAATGATACCTGAAAAGGAGTGGGAAGAAGAAATATTCAAGGAACAAATTGGAAAAAATCCCTCTGTAGAGGTGTGTCAATGACATGCCAAATTTCAACAAATCCTAGATTTCTGTGCTGATTCAGGGTCACGGAGCTCAGCGTTATCCCAACTAACCACAGGAAAACGTTCCACCAATTCCACTTGTTTTTGTTTTCGTACCTGGAAAGTTTTGTGTTTTTACACAGCAACGTTTTTAAAACTGTGAAACCGACACCACTTAGAAATGGTGAAAACAGAGTTTTTAATGCGTACAGAGAACAGTGCACTGTAATCATGAACAAGTTGGATTGATATTACGGTGACTGTCAACTCTGAAACTACACACCGGTGAGGTGTTGTTTCTGGACACAGCGGGAGATTTCCTTCATCAAGATGATCAGCAAGATATAGAGAGCTTAGACAGCTTCTCTTGATCCGTGGGGAAGAGGAGGTTCGTCGACAGGTAACGAGGACATGAGCTCCTCTCCACTGTTTACTCCACTGTGCTCCGTCACGCTGATGATGTCATCAACGTGGGACACCATCAGCGCGGGAAAACGCAGCCACACAGCTCGCCAGCAGGCGATTAGACCCGGGTCTGCAGGCGGTGGGAAAGGAGAGAATTGCCGATTTTTAACAATATAACTAAACAATTACCTCTCTATAGCAACTACAACTTAAACATAATGAATTTCTTTCATAGGAAAAACACCCCCAAAATATGAAATACTGAATTTCTCAGGGGTTACATAAGTTTTCAATTGAACACCTTGCTGAGGAACAAGACCAGTAGCTTTGTCCTCAAACTTGTATGTTTTAAAATATTTCATGTTCTTGGTTGGAACAGGAGCACAGTGAGTCATATGTTTTGAGACTTTTTGAATACTCACAGCTTATAGAAAAACTTTGAATTGGAAGAAAATCAGCCAAGAATCAAACGTGACGAATAAAATGTGGAATATGAAGTTCATCACAAAACCTTTCAGAAGCCCACATGCAAAGACGCCGAGGCGCTGGAACTGTGATCCAGTGTAGACTTCACTTCATAAGCTGAGGCTTTAGCACAGCAGTTTATCCTTATAATTCCCTGCAGCATGAGAACATTTCAGAAATGTTTCGCCATAATCATGACAAACAGCAAGTCAAAAGACTACCTCCAGTTTGTCCCGTTAGAATTCAACACTCCAAAATATTCTCAGTCTATACCGGTAATCTGAGAACCTTTGAGACAAATCAAAGCGGGAAGATTATTCAAATGTGAATGGTTCACGATTCTAATTTCAAAGAGGTTCAAGCAGTGTGTCAATGTGAAGAGGTTCAACATGTTTTTCCCTGTTTTTAAGAAGAAACACGTCCACAAAAGGGACAAAATATGAAGATTGAGAAGAAGTTCAGGGCAGTTATGGATGTAAACAAGGGCGCTGAAAAACAATATTAGTGAAAAACTACAAACACACAAACTTCCTTCATCTCCTGAAAGTGATGACTGTATTTTCAATTTGAGTCAAACTTCAAACAGCAGCTTCAAAACAATCAATGATATTAATTTTCCCAAGTACTCAAGTGCAAAATCACTCCAGAACAGAATAACAGCTGAGTAACAGAGGGTCTGTTGGCTTCAGAGCACGTTCTTCCAGCCAATTTCAGATCAGGAAACACAACCTGCTGGTCGTTTAGGGAGCAGAGTTTCATCTCTCCACTGTGCAACCAAACCGAAACCCTGGAACACATCCGGACTTCCCAGCAATCTAATCAAAATTGATACAGGAAGCACAGTGTCAATAGAATAATTATTACTACATAAAAAACATAAAATCATGTCTGGAAGAATGAAACCTAATCAGGCAGCATCATGAATGACTACATATATGTAGCATGGATTCTTACCAGGCTTTTATCACAGTGTCACTCTCTTTAATTTTAATGGTAGAACTTTTCCTTCAATAAAGGAAAACAACTGGAATCAACCAGCATCTTGATAGAATAGTTCATGAGAAAAAAAGACATTGTTTTTGAACACCAGATGTTTAGCAGTGAGCAATCCCATGAAGTCAGAATTACGATTTTTTTTTTTTTTTTTTTTGTATGATAAACTATTCATATTATTTCAACAGCTACAGAAAAAATATAGATTGTCACTACGTTTCTGAAGGCCTGCAACTATATACTCAGTTGATCTGAAGAATTGTGGATGGACCAGAGGAGCTATTTCCACTTTATTCTTCACATAAAAAAAATAAAAAATATTAGCTCTATCATTAGTCTGGTATTTAGCAAATAGAAATCATTTTGATGATCCTAATTGACCAAAAACAGAATAAGTTTAATTTGATTTAATGTTAGACTGTGAAAAAAAAGAAAAAAACATTATGTGCCTTTGGCGGAAACTTCTGGTTTCAACTGTATTTGAATTCTTTGCATTCTGTTTATTATTCAACATTTGTTTTGAAAAGAAAGTCTATGTTTGAAAAAATGAAAATCTATATGTACATAAAGAACCATTTAATTCTGAAAGGGGAGCAGATCCTGCCCCCCAGGGGGAGAACGTTCGCCGTGGTCTGCCACAGAGGAGCTTTTGGAGACCCATGAATGTCCTCTCCCACTCCTCACCTCAGGCGGGCTTGTTTGTTTTTTATTGTGAGTGGTGAGACAAAAGGTCAGAGAATTAGAAAACACCGCGCCGGCCCACTCCGAGCCCACCAGGACCCATAACATCCACAACTGTCAGCAGCTTTACTGCCCCCTCCCACTGCTGGAAGCCATTTGGTCCTATAATGTGGAATCAGCCGCTCACAGAATGGACACATTTCTGGATCCATTGTATTTATGATGTGGAATTTGTTTATAGTGTTCGCTTCTGCATTGCATAATTCTGCCGACTGTGGGTGTCCACATTTCTGAACCGAAAGCTGAAGCACACTGCAGACCGACAGGATGAGGGCCCGGATTGACCCGAATGGGGTTATAAATGAAGAAAGATGGATGAGTGTCCATTCTTCTCTGGCGCCTCCGTCCCTCCGGTCAGCTGGAACAGACCTCACAGTGCGAACTGATCTGGAGGATCAATCAAACTGATCACATTCACGCAGATAAAAGCTGTGTGGCTTCTTGGTTGACTGTAGATGTGTCAGAACAACAGGTTTACACACTGTTGTAGTTGTTGCTCGCAGTGACACTCCCTGAACCTGAAGCAGTCCTGGATTTGGCCCTGTAGCCGATGTGAACATAAGAGTGAGACACAAGTTGTTTTCTCTCAGCCCATTTTTTGATTTCTACCAAAGCCCGAGGGAAACACATTACCCAGCTCAGCAGCTGCTAAATACTCCACTGTGTTCACTGAAGGAATCGGACTGTATTTAGATGCTGACTGGGTTCTGAAAGTGGATTTTTCTTTCAATTATGTTCTCCAAAATATTTTCTTCAAGCAGTTTTTACTTATAATGATGCATCCAGAGTGAAGTGGGAGTCGAAGAAAGGCCTCAGGAACAAGTTTATGAATGCATCGAGCAATATTCACCTTCAGAGAGAATATGGCGGGGTTTTTTTTGCCCCTTTATGTTTCTCATGTGTCATCCATCACTCGGCTCCAGCTGAGTTGGAAGACGGAGCGTGGTGAACTGCTTCCAGTGGGTAATTCTCCCCTCTCGACACGACACATCGCTGATCTTCAGATTTGTCGGCCTCCTGAACACGAGCCTTCCTCGCTGCTGATACCGAGCCGGCTCCGGGAATGATGTGGGCACATTTACGGCCGCTCACAGGTCATCACACAGACCTAAGCAGGATAATGGTCCTCACACGAAGCGCTCAGATCTCTGTCTGTTTCCAGGCTTCCTAATACCTCCTGGCTTTATCACCCTGCACACATGGCCGGCCTCAGCCTCCCCGTGTCGCCCCCTGCGCTCCAGCCTCGTGTGTTTTCATGGCTACTGCGAGGAAAAAACGAAGGTCAATACCCATGAAGTGCATTCCCTGCTTTCTACCGCTCGGAGAAGCAAACGTAGACCCTTCGTCCAATTCTAGCAAGAACGTCAGGTCTTGATGTTCAGCGAGTTTTCTGGACTTCTTCTGAAAACCTTTTTTTTTGTTAAACCTTATTGTGTTGAATCTCCTTTTGGGTTCTCCACGATCCTTGACAGACGGAGGACAAGCATTTTCCGAAAGTAGTGTTTTCCCTCGTTTTGCATGGAGACGGAGTCAAAGCGTTTTCAAAACGTGTTTCCACTGACCCTGACCACCGTCGTGGGGTAAACACCACAGACCCCCAAAAAGCACCGAACGTGTTGTATTCTCACTTGAGAACCTTGTGTAAACGGGACCTCTGCCTCTCGCTGGATCCCCGGCAGCGCTGATCGACGCAGCTCTTTGACCCACATTCTGACCTCAGACTACAGAGCCGTCCAGGAAGGAGTTTCCTCGCTCCAGTGTGTTCTTCCGGTTCTGCTTGGTCACTTCTATTCATGGGCCAGATCCCCTGCTGCCAGATCTCCTGAGGGAGAGAAAGAAAGAAGGAATCATTCCTTTTAAAGCAGTGTTTTTTTCCCACTCCTGTAAATCCTGTGACTGTGTTCAGGTGAAACTAGTTAATTTTCCCTCCTGCTTTATCTGATTCTGGGTCAGTTGTCACAGCTAACAACGAGTGGAAGCTGGAATAAAAAACACAGAAGACCTGCTGATGTGACCTTTATGAAGTATTTTGTTTGGATTTATATTTCATTCAAATTTTTACATCCTAATGAAATGCCATTAACAAGGTTACTCATGAATTAATCACCACTTTAATAGCTTTTAAATCCACGTACTCCATTACTCTTACTCAGGCAATATATATGATGGCCACTCTGTACTTTTACTTGAGAACATTTTAGAAGATTTCAACCGTCTCTGTCTTTTTTAAAGGCTCAGAACTCAGGCTATAAATAGATTTGAATGGACGGGTTAAAGAAGGGTCAGACTGTGTACGCAGCGGTCAACACGTGTTGACTGTGACTGGCAGCTCAGAGAAGGCGGCGGCCTGCAGAGAAGGAAATGAGGAGAAACGTACATTTTCAGGTGCTTAATTACCCTAAATGCATGAAAAAGGAAACATGAGATGATTGTTTGTTTGAGTTTAGCCATAAAACGTTAAATTTTATGGATTTTCTTACTGACTGGCGACTGAGTGGTTTCTGTTCATCTTGACAAGACTGATTCTAATGTCTGGTTTGTATGATACTTTTTATTTCCTTATTCTTTTAAAAAATTGAAAATGTGAACGGGAAGCTCTCCTCCAACTTCCTGTTTGTCCGTCCAGTATTCCTCCCATCAAACTGTCGTGTCTGTGTTCATGAACTCCTCCTGGGCCGTTTCCTCTAATGAAACCGTGATCGCCTGTCCTGATATTTCAGGTCGATGGAAGTCACGTAAACATCCCATGAAATGTGGTCCGAGTGGAAGAAATACATGTTTGTGTCTGTGCAACGCATTTGAAAAGGCCCGATGTTACCAGACGTCAATGATTTCTGGAGCAGAACAGAACCGCCGCTGAAAAATGATCCCTGCCGCCTCTCATTCTCCGCTTTCATTTTTTCTCTGTACGTCTCTGTGAGAGCGCCGCAGCGCTGTAAGTGTTCAATATAGGACTTCTGACAGGCTTGTTAACAGGCGATGCTGCAGTAAAGACAGGACCCGCGCGCCAATTCCGATATCTCTTTTCACATTTGGAATCTTTCACACACACATTGGCAGCCTCACGTATCTATAGGTTCATATCTGAGCTGCCATTTTCACAACAAGGCATCATTTTTGGGTTTTCCTTTCAAAAAAGTTTCACACTGGCACAACGACGGGAGAAATGCAGAATAATATGGGTCTTTTTTTTCATGTTAAGCCACTCGTGGGTGCTGTTGGTTGTTTTGTAATGAAATCACACACACACACACACACATACACACACTAAACATTAGCAGTCAGAGAACACGGACATTCATATGGACAGAACACCAAGTGTGAATGTAATACGGTGACTGTCAACTCTAAAACTACCAAGTCCAGTAGAATCTGGACTGGGAGTCATGACACTCTAGGGGCCGCCATGTGGTCACTGTCCATCTGCTGAGTGTGTGTAGAGCTATTTATAATGACTATTGTCACCTGAAATCATTGAGGAGTAAACGGGGCCTTATTTTCTGTCAGATCTGTAGGTAATGTGTGGATTGAGCATCCTTGAGAAAAAAAGGGTCATTTTGCCTTGTGTGGAAAGAACTGCTCAGACTTACAGTAAATCCTAATCAAAGAGTGTTGAGCGGCGCTGCGATCCGTGAGCGGTGGACACCTCATTAGGTAACCAATGTACAGGAGTGGAGTTCAGCCTGCAGCCGCTGGATCAGGTCCCACGCAATGGGCCGAACACTGGTCCAGCATCATTTCCATTTTCACTAATCAACTCAGCAATGGCTGCTGCCAGTTTGGAAAGCGGTAGAGACTCATCCAGACCCCCGGCACCAGGAGGAAGTCATTAATCTGCCCGCAGAACGCACGCAATATCATGAGAATATTTAGTCCAACACGGCATGCCAACAATTTTCATTTAACAGATTCATAAAATGGACAGATCACAGCTGAAGAGATTTCGTGTGGTTTAAGTTCGGTGGAGCGAGGAAGATTTCCACAGCACCAAACACTCCGAGATGGAGTGTGAATCCAGAGAGCACAATGGGAAAGCTGTGATTTCCTCAAGAAATAGGTTGAGGTTGGAGATCTGATGTTCACTTCCCACAGCCAGCGAGTCATACCACCCTGACCGGCGCTGCCTGGCTCACCTGCTCCCGGGCGCTGCAGTGGCTGCTCGCCACTCCTTGTCACAGGACGGATCAAATGCAGAGATTAAAGAATTTCCCTGTGAGATTATTGGAGGATTTAAAGAGGAGCCTGTAGTCTCAGTCTGTGTCAGCCCTAGCTCTTCACATGTGATATTTTGGTGTGGTGAGTTTCAGCACTCTGCGCTGTGAAAGATTATTCCAAGACTGACAAGTTTCATGTTTAATATCCAGACTTAAATATTTATTTCTCATTGGCATTTCATAAAAATCTGTTAAAATGGAAAAATGACTAAAATGATGTTAGATAACTCTCACCACATGGTGCTGATGTATTACTGTAAGTTCTCATGACTGTGGATGCTGTCCAGGAAAACGTTAATGTTCTGTTTTCTCCATTTACAGAAAGATTTTTATTCAAATGTGATGCAGATTTTTAAAAACTCTTTCACTATTATTAAAAACATGATTAATATTTGTGGGTAAAAGTTCCAGGATCAGTGTGAGGAGATCATGCTTTCCTACTAATAAGTCTAATATTCTCATTTCAAGGAAAACACGAGGGGGGGAATAGTTGTCATCCTGGATTTAACAGGCCAGCAAACATGACAACGGCCCACCAGCAGCCTTTTCGCAGGCCGGGATGAGACGTGATCGCTTCTGAAGCGTGAGGACATTTCTGCACCGGCTAATTAATTGTAATAAGGCTGGCTGGCACATACGTTGGCAATGACAAGCCTTCTGGGTGAGAGGCGAGGGCTCGGCTCCGTAACGAAAAGCCAGCGTGGAGTTTGAGCGCGTCAAGCGAGCGGCGCTCCAGAGACCCGGGCCTGGCACTCACCTCCACACACATCTGCTCTGATTAATCGCCGGCTTCGCCCGGCGCATACATTTCATTATCGGCTTTAAGTGGGCGAAAACAATGAGGATCGGGCCGGGAGGCCGTGCTGGGTGGAAGAAAAGAGGATGTCTGACGCTTCACAGGAAGTAGATTTCTGAGAACTGTTATGACCTCCATCACATCGACCTTCCATCACCTCCACGTACTGATATATTTATTGTGTTCTGATCAAAGATAAAGTTTATGCTAACTATGCCAAACTATCCATCCAGTGTCTGCATGGCACTGATTCAGTCAGCCTGGCGGTTAATCAGCTGAGGAATAAGGATCATCTTTTAAATTCCAGGAGTGTCTCATGTCTGACTCATTTTATTGTCCTGATGAGTTTTCTGTTACAGCTCCGTCTAAACCCCCTGGGAATGGAGCTGCTGTATCTCAGCGTGTGACGCTGACCTTTTCAGGCATCCAGAAATTGACAGACTCCAGTTGCTGCATTGCGTTGCATTGCTTGGTACCTGGTTCGGTTAAAGTGGAGTCACCAGTCAAATCCTTGCAAGGTGTGAACACACACTTTTAAAGACAGCAGCTCGGACAGCCTTGCTCAAGGGCAGCTTGACGCGATGTTCGGAGGGAGGAGAAACAGCTTTATGGTTTGAAGCCCTTAAGAAAAGTTGAGGAAACTGTGTTCTGCCTGTGGTTTAAGCGATTCCACCACATGTCTGATGAAAGAGGACGGAGCGCTCGGAAGACGCTTCGCCCAGATCTCCCCGTCCGTCACCGATTCAGCACTGCTCATGTCCTAACTTCTCTAAGCTTTAAAATGCAAAGAACAACTCTGAAGAAGGGGCTGCAAACCATGCTTCCTCTGTCATGTCAAGCCAGAGCTTTGGTTGAGTGAAGAGCAACACTGCCCCCCGCTGGCAGCCTCCGGCGGTGCCGCTGCAGAGGACACCAAACTTGGGCAGACCCAGGCGAGTTTTGCAGGCCTGGTGTTCAGCAGGGCTCTGCAGCTCGGAGCGAAATGGGTCAAGGAGATTTAGATCTGGGCCGTTATTGTCAGAGAGAACAATGAGCGCAGACGTGGGAGTAATTGGTGGAAAAGGGTAAGCATTCGTCATGTTAGTTCAGACGGAGCTCTGTGCATGCTTAATAGGCTTTCACATGATTTACAAAGGCATATTTGCCTTATTACAGCCAATGCCAGCCGTGTTATCCCAAAGTATAATTAATATATGTCACCCTTCAGTTGCTTGATTAAGGCTCCGTGTTTCCACACTTTAGAAACCAAAGACACAGTGAGTTGTATTTAATATTGATGTATTTACACACGCAGCGGTTAGTCCAAGTGGAGTTTTTCCATCTCACAGCTGATTAACCATTTTCACGTTAGAAAGATAAATAAAGGTCATTTGTTTTCCTGGTTGCAGGAAGAAGGAAATGCTCCAATGATGTGGTGCAGGACTGAGGAATCACCACAATTATAGCAGTTCAAGCTGAGGGAAGGATGAAAATCCATCAGGCCGTGAATTCATCCACAGCTAACAAAACAGGGACGAGAGTCCAGCACATGCAGCACAATTTCATCTCAGCTGGACCGCACTGCTAAAATAGTGCCGTAATAACATTTAAATTTAAGCTTTAAGTCTTCATTATGTGAAGAAAATGTTAATTCCTAAAAAAACAAAAAAACAAAAAAAAAAAAACAACAAATGTTATTATTATTACTGAAAATGACTCCAGTCTCAACCTAAAAGGCAATTTTAATGAAACCTACTGATGCAAAATCAATGTTTTTTACAGTTTGCTCATTGGTATTGCTGGGCCTGATTGGAGCTTCTTGTGGGCCAGGCTTTGGCCCACCCGCCTTATGTTTGACACACCTGATGTTGATCTTTGCTGTTGCTGTTAAATCAAAGCTGTGTGAACACAAACAGTCTTCAGAATAAAGCACTAAACACCATCAGTGCAGTTTGCTGCCTGTGAGCCAAGACGGAGCAGGAGTTCAGGGGTCATCAACCGCATTTGTCCTGCAGAAAGAACTTTATTTTTTATTCGCACTCTGAACGCCAACAGCTGACTGTGTTAGCTGTTCTGCAGCCAGGCACCGGGCTCGGGAGCACCGGCTTTGTGTTTGTTGGATTTATATGATAGTGTCAGTGATGAAATGTAACTTCTCTTCATGTTTTCTGTCAATACACTCCGTGTGAATATTAAACACAGGTTTGGCTTTAATTCTATATGTACATTAGTAATAGGAGTAAATTCCCACACCTAAATGTAGAATCTCATACTCTCTTCTCATTGATTTTCTTGACACACAGTGCCGTGAAGTTTAATCTGACTCAGTGAGTCCCCGACCTTTAAATACAGTGAATGATGAACCTCATGCTGTGTCAGACAAAGGGTCCACGGTCCAAAACCCCGGACTCCAGAGGCTCCAGTCCAGCCTGTGACATGACGGTCGCTGTTTTTAGTGTTTTTCCTTTGCAACAGTATTGAAAGACATTTCACTGTGTTTTGCATCAGGTTGCAATGTTTAAAACTGGCACGATGTTGAAATTGTATTTATTTCAAAGACATTCTATTTCCATGTATGTATTCTCTTTATTTGCGCCAAAACTTTAGGATTTGTGGATGTTTGTGCATGACTGTGCTGTTATCCCTCTCTCCTTTCTCTCTGAACTAAAATTAGTTGTTTTTCATGCATGCCACCTTTTTCTCACCTTTTTCTGCAGAATTCACATCTTTATTTTGTGCAGCCACACAGATAAAGTTGAAATAAATGGCTTAAAGCAGAAAAAAAACATAGCTTTAACTGTTACCAAGAATCAAAACAGCAAAAACAACTAAAATGACTAAACACTACCAGAACAACTGTGGAGTATTGAGTATATATATATGAATATAGAGTTAT